>NC_083576.1:57241637-57424137 GCF_027579695.1 Neoarius graeffei
CCACTTATAGGGAGAAAAAAACGTCTATGCTGTCTTTCTTTGCATAAGGCAAACCTCATGGAAAAATCAAAAGACTAATTACCATTCGGTTTATTGAGGTGCACAGCAGTACATACATAGTTGCAACAACTCACATAAAACAAAACAAAGACTGATATTCGGTTGGTTGAGCTGCGCAGACTGCACAGGTTGCGAGCTCGAGCTTGGTTGCTATGGTTACCCACAACAAGTTTGACAGGCATATCAGGGACAGCTCCTAGTTCAGGACCCCAACACGGCATGATGAAGGGTGCCAAACCGAAAAGGCAGAAAACGATTGCATCGTTTTTTCAAAAAACAACAACTGTAAGTAAACTGTGCCTTACTTTATCATATCACCTTGCAATTTTTTGATAGTCTGTTCAAAGTAATGTCGTAGTGAAAGTAAAATCATACGGAGTAGAGATGCCTTTCTGGTAGCCTCCTTCTTTCGGTGGTAGCCTGTAGATACAGTGCTCAGAAGGCAGTTTTAATGTTTAATCTGGCGTTCCCTGCCATAATTTCAGCGAGCATATTGTTTCATAAGGAAACTTTGCGAAGAGTTGTTGACTGACTGCCGCTCACGCAACACACAGGCATAGTTAGAAAGTCAGGATGCACTGGTTTACACTTTACACACACACACACACACACACACACACACACACACACACACACACACACACACACACACACACACGTAGGCTACGTGGGGGTGGGGTTGGGGTTGGTTTGCTGGCAGCTTTGTCCCCCCCAGTTCAAAAAACGTATCTGCGCCCCTGATCTTAACACTGCTGCACAGGCCTGCGCGAGTTCAACAGCCTCTCCTGTGAATCGTCTGTCCAGTTCGCAAATTATGGTATCCAGCACTGGGAAATACAGGTGCTGTATTTCTCTCAGGCACTGTGAGAAATAAGTCAGAGAAACTGAGAAACTGTATGGAAGCCCATTTCCGCCAGTAAAAAAAAAAAAGGTTGTCAGAAAAAGTCAAAATTATGAGATAAAAAGTCGAAATTATGAGATAAAAAGTCAAAATTATGAGATAAAAAGTCAAAATTATGAGATAAGAAAGTCGAAATTATGAGATAAGAAAGTCGAAATTATGAGATAAAAAGTCAAAATTTTGACATACAAAGAACGCATGCTCTAACTGCTGCCATGGCAACGAATGGCCACTGGAAAGGGAAGTCGTGGAAAGTGGCTGCCTACCGGCCTGGCCCTGAACATGTGAACTTAGCGACATTGACTCTGAATGCAAGACACAAGGGATGCAGTTGAAAGGTAAGATTATCATTCTGTTCTGTTTGATGTTACATTGCATTGCGGATATGGTTAAGGGTACGTAATATCAATTAGGATCAGAAGTGACACTTACTACCATGCAGGCTGCATGCTACAACCACAAGGCATATACTATCTCTGCTAGTTTAGAAATGCTGCACTCACAGTGATCTTACAACTACCTAAAATTTAGTTACATTATACAGATTTAGCAAAAGTGTTTGACCATTGAGTAATGCGGAGAACATTGTTGAAACGTGTACTTCAAGCCACTTTCAGACAGAAATTGAATCTCTGATATCTCTCGACAATCAAACGGTAGGCTGAAAGGACGGAAAACATTTCTTACCTGGACATGACACTACCCTTAGTAGCCTATCATGTCCGAGTGCTAAACATTTGTGCGTACAGTGAAACGACACAATTGGTGTCCGTATAATGACTGCAGAAACCCATTTCATCTAGCTAGTATTGCTAATATTATGCTAACGCCACTACAGTAGGCCTGAGCCTCGTCTGTAGAGCAGAAGGGTTTCCAAGTCACCTCTAATATTTCAATCTAGAGACATCAAACATATAATTTGCCTCGGCAGGCTAGATGAATAATTCCACTTGTACCTACCTGAAGTGTCATGAGTCCAGGAGTTAAATTCCTATTCAACATTTTCTGGTGAGATTAGCCCACTGAATTGTTTTCGTTTTGGATTAATTGGCTATGAAAGTAGTTTAATCAAGGAAGGTAACGTTAGCCTAAATTTGGGCTCAGCATGGGATGACTTTTGATGTTATCAGGGAAGCCTGTGGGGATAAGATGGAACAGGCATATCTGTCCATACAATGTGATAGTAAAATATTGTGATTTTTTTTTTACTTTATAAAGAAATAAACAAACACAGACTAGCATACTTTATAAAGAATTAACAAACACAGACTAGCATACTTTATAAAGAAATAAACTCAGACTAGCGTACTTCCCCCCCCCTTTCATCTCATCTCATCTCATTATCTCTAGCCGCTTTATCCTTCTACAGGGTCGCAGGCAAGCTGGAGCCTATCCCAGCTGACTACGGGTGAAAGGCGGGGTACTGTACACCCTGGACAAGTCGCCAAGTCATCACAGGGCTGACACATAGACACAGACAACCATTCACACTCACATTCACACCTACGGTCAATTTAGAGTCACCAGTTAACCTAACCTGCATGTCTTTGGACTGTGGGGGAAACCGGAGCACCCGGAGGAAACCCACGTGGACACGGGGAGAACATGCAAACTCCACACAGAAAGGCCCTCGCCGGCCCCGGGGCTCGAACCCAGGACCTTCTTGCTGTGAGGCGACAGCGCTAACCACTACGCCACCGTGCCGCCCCCCCCTTTTATTCAGGTTAAATGTAGAAAATATAAAACCAAGATGTGTGTAACAAACAATATAACAAAAAACATACAACATTGGTGAACCAGGACATAGGACATTCAATAAGGGCTAGGGACATGATACTGGGGGGGTTATTAGAATGTATGTGTGTGTGTGTGTGTGTGTGTGTGTGTGTGTGTGTGTGTGTGTGTGTGTGTGTGTGAGTGTGTTGGGGGGGGATGTTTGAGTATGGGTGTGAGGGGGGTATTTGTGTATGTGTGTGTGTGTGTGTGTGTGTGTGTGTGTGTGTGTGTACATGAATACATATGTATATTATCAGTTTAGCAGTTATGTAAATGATATGTAAGCAGAAAAGTCCGGGGCATGGGGGATTAGGATGAGTCTCACTGGGAAGGAGTGGAGGAAGGGAGGAAGAGACAAAGGAAGGAGAAGCAGACTTCGGGCAAACTAACGCACCTCCCCAGACACAAACTCATCCCCAAGAGAAAAAATAAATAAAATAAAATGGGGGAGGGGGTGGTAAGATGACTTCCTTTGACCACTCCAAGCCCCAGTGCAGAGGTACAAGCCGAACCCCAGCGGGAGGAGAGGACAGGAAAGGGCTGCCGCAGAGCCCCCCAGACCACCACCATCCCGAACAGAACAAGATGATAAGATGGAACAGGCATATCTGTCCATACAATGTGATAGTAAAATATTGTGATTTCTACAGAAAGTATCATATGTGAACATTCTGTTAGGACTTTTCTCAGTTTAACGCACTGATTTTCATATTTTCCTGTATGAAGTAGTGTTATCACACATGAAAATTAAATACATGATGTCAGAAGCACTTTGCAAATATTATCTGGTGCTACTCAAATTCTTCAGTGTTATAATTTAATGCACTTGATCTGAGAATTCATAATGTATATATTTATTGTAGATTGATTCCAGCATCATAAACCTAATGACAGATGACCAGCTAAGGGAATATCTGCCTTCCTATGGTGACCGACTGGCTGTTTTTGGATACTGCAGACGGAAGGAAAAAGAACCATTTTGTACTGGATCAGACTTGTTCATGGGAAAAAACATCACTGTCAGCTTTACACAAATTCAGGGATTTCAGAGGAGACCAGTCGCTCAGACATGTGGCTGTTACCTGGAGTTACCAGTCACTTATGACAGCTACCCAAATTTCAGAAGTGAAATGAACAAAATCTTAGAAAGCAACATATGGGTCATGGATATTATGTAGGAATTTAGTCGATAGGAACGTCCTTTACGCTTGTGAAGGAAGTATAACAGCTGTTTATTTAGTGTCGCCGCCTTGTTGACCACTTTTTTTTTGTATTTTGTTTTTGAGTTTACTTTACGCACTTTAAGTGGCATGAACTTTAAGTGGTATGCTGCAGAGAATTGTGAATACCTGTTGTGTGCTTTAAGGACAACAAAATGTCTTCTAATAATGGATTAGGCCTACTGTTGTACTGTTGTTGTTTTGTCTGCCTGGGAAGAGTTATTATCAGCAGAAAATTCCAGTTATCTTTATAAATAATTTCAGATGAGATGTCATGGATTTTAGTTGGAATTACCAATGTATGACTACTTGTTTACATTTCTCATGACAACCAAATCAAATCAAATCAAGTTTATTTGTATAGCGCTTTTAACAATAAACATTGTCGCAAAGCAGCTTTACAGAATTTGAACGACTTAAAACATGAGCTAATTTTATCCCTAATCTATCCCCAATGAGCAAGCCTGTGGTGACGGTGGCAAGGAAAAACTCCCTCAGACGACATGAGGAAGAAACCTCGAGAGGAACCAGACTCAAAAGGGAACCCATCCTCATTTGGGCAACAACAGACAGCCTGACTATAATATTAACAGTTTTAACAGGTATAACCCTCAACTGTGGACAGTCCTTCACAGGAGCGGTGCGATAAAACTCCGACCAGACACAGGGCACCAGGATGGATCAAGCAGGTCCGAGGGGCAGAAGAGGCCAGCATCTCAATCCCAGGATCAACATGTAACTCAGAGGGACAGATTGGGGGGGGGGAGAGAGAGAGAGAAAGAAAACACAGGTTGTTAGGTATGCCCTAAAAATGGCAAGTATTAAATCTGTGTGGTAGGCTTGCAAAGACGAGAGTCTTTACATCAGGCATAACACACAACAATGGCATGTTAATATGGTAAAAAATATATCATGACCTGCTCTGGCTGGATGCTTGATTGGGTGATGGGAGCACACTCCTCAGCAATGATGAGATGCAGATGGGACCCTTAGGGCTGGCCAAGACAATTCAGTTACATTTCACCGGGTCTGGGACATGCGACAGAATGTCTGACGGCCGATTCCCTGCAGGCTACGATAGCCAGTCGAGGTCTCCACCGTCTCCACCAAAAGATTTCCTGTTGACTCCATGTAACTCAGAGGGACAGATTTGGGGTGGGGGGGAGGGAAAGAAAACACAGGTTGTTAGGTATGCCCAATGTCACCTGAATAAGTAGGAGCAGTATACATATTGCACCGAGTACAAGCAGGGACTCCGGCGACTAACTATGACTAACTACGACTACTAACTATGGCAACCACTGTTTTACTCCATACAGTTGCTGTTGTTGTTTACAAAAAAACATCTGTTGTTACTTTTGAAGGCTTCCTTCTGTAAAGATTTTAAGGTGGCATTACAGTTCCAATGAAATTATATAGTTTTGTATTCTTTGTATTGTGATCTTTTAAATATCTGAATAAATAATTCAGTTAAAACTTGTTTACTCATATTTGCAAATGTTGAATGGTAGTAGAACAAAATAACTTGACTGCTAATACATTTGATGTGAAAATAAGAAGCTACATCTTTTAAAGCAGGTATTACAAGTAAAAAAACATATTTTAATTGGCAATCAGTTAAACTGCAATATTTCAAATTGTGAATAAAATGGGCAAAGGAAAAAACAAAAAGACATCTCGGAAATGGCCTGTGCCTGTTGAGGTGTCCACGACCATGGCAACCTTGACATCATGTGTATCTTGTTGTGGATGTTACGGGATGCTTGAATACAGTATCTTATCTTACAACAGGTGACACAAGACCGGGTCCAATAAAATTAACGATTTACACCAAGATCATTGTTTATCAGCTGTCTGAGTGTGAGATACAGGTTAACTGTTTCAAACACATCATTTGTTAATGACAGATTATGCTCTGACATTAGGTCCACACAAATGTGAAACACATCCTCATCACATGGAAAGTCTTTGAACATACACTCTTCAAGGCAGACTTCAACTTTCTCCAGGTCCACATTCTGCAAATAGTCTCTGCCTCCGTACAGCTGAGGGACTGCATGTAATATGGAGGGAGGGACATCTATGAGGTGAACGAGAGTTGTGGACTTGACGGACTCTGTGGTCATTCCAAGTCGATACAACCCCATCAACTTCTTCCTAGAGATCAGACATAATATTCAGTATATAAATTCTGTATTACAGTTTCAGTAACAGTATCTTGATTATTTAAGATGGAGTGGTTGAAATGGTTTCATTTGGGTGGGAGAGGGGGTGGGCACAATACAAACAAACCAGGAGCAGGGGTGTTGAAGTGGGAGGCAAAGTGGGATTCATTATCCAGGACCCAGTAGTAGGGGCCCTGGGCTAGGGATGGGGTGGGACGGTTTTTTAGGCCTAGGCACTATTGTGTAATGCCATGTGTAACAAAGCGCTTATTTGATAAAGGACAAGACCTCTATAAGGGTAGTGTGTATAGACTTAGGCTACTCTCTGGATTCTCCGTGATAAGAAGCTATATGGCAGCACCCAAAATTTATTGTGAATTTGATGACTTCAAGATTGCACATGCCTAGTGAATTTGGCTTAATATTTATGGGAAAAGCTGTGACAGTCAATGCTGTGTCAAAATGGTAATTTAGGCGAATTATGTTCTCCTGTGGGGCGGCACGGTGGTGTAGTGGTTAGCGCTGTCACCTCACAGCAAGAAGGTCCGGGTTCGAGCCCCGTGGCCGGCGAGGGCTTTTCTGTGCGGAGTTTGCATGTTCTCCCCGTGTCCGCGTGGGTTTCCTCCGGGTGCTCCGGTTTCCCCCACAGTCCAAAGACATGCAGGTTAGGTTGACTGGTGACTCTAAATTGACCGTAGGTGTGAATGTGAGTGTGAATGGTTGTCTGTGTCTATGTGTCAGCCCTGTGATGACCTGGCGACTTGTCCAGGGTGTACCCCGCCTTTCACCCGTAGTCAGCTGGGATAGGCTCCAGCTTGCCTGCGACCCTGTAGAACAGGATAAAGCGGCTAGAGATAATGACATGAGATGAGATGTTCTCCTGTCTTTGTCGAGTAAGTGGGATAAAGCGAACCAAAACATCAGGTTTGATAGGAGGAGGGGTGCTGTAGCCACACTTCAGAAATTGCCTTCCATCTATTTTAGTAGTCAGTCCCACTTTTTATCCAGCTGATAAACGTAGTTACCTTGATCCATATTCTGTGACACCTGTTGCGCTGGCTTCCTCAAGATTAATTTACGATTTATGAATTAATATTTTTTATTAATTTATAAATGTGTTTAATTTATGATTAGATATACCATGCAGATAATGATGCACAGTAGCCTACAAAGCCCGTCTTGAGGTACACGTTTCAACAATGTTCTCCGCATTACTCAATGGTCAAACACTTTTGCTAAATCTGTATAATGTAACTAAATTTTAGGTAGTTGTAAGATCACTGTGAGTGCAGCGTTTCTAAACTAGCAGAGATAGTATACGCCTTGTGGTTGTAGCATGCAGCCTGCATGGTAGTAAGTGTCACTTCTGATCCTAATTGATATTACGTACCCTTAACCATATCCGCAACGCAATGTAACATCAAACAGAACAGAATGATAATCTTACCTTTCAACTGCATCCCTTGTGTCTTGCATTCAGAGTCAATGTCGCTAAGTTCACATGTTCAGGGCCAGGCCGGTTGGCAGCCACTTTCCACGACTTCCCTTTCCAGTGGCCATTCGTTGCCATGGCAGCAGTTAGAGCATGCGTTCTTTGTATGTCAAAATTTCGACTTTCTTATCTCATAATTTCGACTTTCTTATCTCATAATTTCGACTTTTTATCTCATAATTTTGACTTTTTATCTCATAATTTCGACTTTTTATCTCATAATTTCGACTTTTTATCTCATGATTTCGACTTTCTTATCTCATAATTTTGACTTTTTATCTCATAATTTCGACTTTTTATCTCATAATTTCGACTTTCTTATCTCATAATTTTGACTTTTTATCTCATAATTTTGACTTTTTATCTCATAATTTTGACTTTTTATCTCATAATTTCGACTTTCTTATCTCATAATTTTGACTTTTTATCTCATAATTTCGACTTTTTATCTCATAATTTCGACTTTCTTATCTCATAATTTTGACTTTTTATCTCATAATTTTGACTTTTTATCTCATAATTTTGACTTTCTTATCTCATAATTTTGACTCTTTATCTCATAATTTCGACTTTTTATCTCATAATTTCGACTTTCTTATCTCATAATTTTGACTTTTTATCTCATAATTTCGACTTTCTTATCTCATAATTTCGACTTTTTATCTCATAATTTTGACTTTCTTATCTCATAATTTCAACTTTTTATCTCATAATTTTGACTTTTTATCTCATAATTTCGACTTTTTATCTCATAATTTCGACTTTCTTATCTCATAATTTTGACTTTTTTTCTCATAATTTCGACTTTCTTATCTCATAATTTCGACTTTCTTATCTCATAATTTTGACTTTTTCTGACCACCTTTTTTTTTTTTTTTTACTGGCGGAAATGGGCTTCCATAGAAACTGTCAGTTTGTTTAACTGTCTTAAACAAACTGACAGTTGCTCAGTTTTCGATGACCTGGCCTCATCTGCAATTACAGCAAAAAACCCAGTGTCCTGTACTTTCTCTGCAATTTCCGCATGAACCAAATTTGCACATATCTCAATTATTTCGTTCTGAAAATCTGGACTTGTAGCATTGAAATAATTTGACTGTATACTTTGAAAGTCAGAATCATATTTCGAGAAGAATTTGCAAACCTCAAGATAATTCCCTCAGGATTCTGAATCGTTAGCCTCTCTGTGTCCACGGAAAGGCAATCCAAGTGCAGACAGCAACCTCAAGATATCCACGACTTTGCAAAGATAAGATCTGTTCTTCTCAACAGTGGCGTTGTGGCTCTCCGACAATTTGGCAGCTATCGATCCTCCAGAAGTACTCTGTTTAAAGTTGTCCCATTTAACCATACAGTTCTGATGGGCCAGGGAATTTGCATGTTTTTCCAGTTTGGTGCTTAGTTTTTTCCAGTCACTTACGCCCTTTCGCAATGATTCCTCCACGCTGCTGTCAGTCTGGAAGTGGCGGCAGGTGAAACAGAAGACAGCATCCTTTAAAACAGAGTATTCAAGCCAGTAGTACTTGTTGTAGTAATACGTGGAAAAAGATCGTTTAGTCTTTCCAAACAATTTTGAAGGAAATTCCGGAAGAATAGGGTGCTTAGGACAACAGTGCTTGTCGCCAAGATCATTTTGCTCTGCTGTAGGCACGCTAGCTAAGCCCGATGAAAGCCCTGCAAGGTCCGATGGAGAGCTAGCTGGGTTTGCTATTCCCGAGCTGGTCCCAGGTGTTTCCAGGTCTGCATTACATGTTGGTCCTGGCGGCTCTTGTTCGACTTCTTGCGGAATGTTGGTCGAGGGACGTTTTAAAAAACGCCGAATATCCATTTGCATTCACTTATTGACATATACAACTGTATTACGTTCACTGAATAAGAGTGACTAGCAAGACACTGAGCCCATGTTTACATTAGACCGTATCAGCGGATCATCAGATTAACGTTTTTAAAACGATTCGCGTGCACACAGCAACACCAATACACGGATACGCTCGGCTCTGCAGGCATCCTGCGCTCCAAATCACTCCGCCCTGAACAGCGAGTGCCCTCTGGAGGGTGCGCACTCCGGCCCTGCGCAGCTCACAGAGCGCGCGAGTGAAGTGCATGAGCAGTGATTCGGGACTGAGCCGCTGTGTGTGATCCCAGCGCATATCACTTACCACTTGCAAGTGGAAGGATGGCAAGCCTAAAGACAATCATAACTACACAATGGGCAGTATTTGCATCAGTATTTGCAGTATTTTCATACTTTTACACTCTTTAATGAAAGGTGATACAAGGCGGAAGTCCGCGCCGTTTTTCAGCAGTCGCGTCACATGACCAATGCCAGCGAATCAGGAAGGTGGATGTCACAGTGACGTTGTCCAATGACGATGCCAGCTAGAGCTCAGCACAGCGTATCCGCGTATTCTCAATGTTTACACAGCACCGGACCAGACACGATCTGGATTGAATACGTGGACGCTGGCGGATTCCCGTTTCCCGGCGTTTCCAGGCGTTTTAATGTAAACGGACAGTGCATCCGCGAAGAAAACGAGACAGATATGGTCTAATGTAAACTTGGCCTGATACTGAGAGGGAAACCACCACGTAGCCTACGGAAACAGTCAACGTCACTATGTCACATGACTGCTGAAAAAACATTTATTACAAAATATAATAGGATTCATATTAATTTCATACTAGCATGTAGTTTGATTAAAACATTTAAAATATCAGTACGTTTAAAAACATTTATATTTTGCCATTTTCCTTGACTTAATGTCGTTACATATTTCAGCCACCAGGGGGAGCAGTGCCCCCCCCACAAACTCCGCCCGTGGAGACAATCTGTGATACAGATTAAAGACACATGAAAGACAACAAAAAATATTTCAGAAACACAACCCACCATACCTGTCAACCCTCCCGTTTTTCCCGGGAAATCCCTTATTTTGACTTATTTACCGCTGTCTTCCCGTTTTTTTATTTTCCCGAAAATATCCCGTATTTTCACAATATATAAAAGTCGGTAGGTCCAGAATTCATGACGCGCCTCTGACCGGAGTTTACAGCAGGAAGTCGGGCCATGAATTCACGTCCCCGCCCTCTCCAGTACAGCAGGTGGAAGTCTAGTAATTACACATTGATTTTAATTGCATGTCTGTGAAGAAAACTGTCAGAACCATAGCGCTAGTCTGACCAAGGTTACTGCTCGGAACTTCTCACAAAACTAAAAGATGGTCGTAATTCTTTCCTCAGGGAGCGAGTTTCAGTAGACGGCGAGACTAGAGACATGAATAAAGAAAGGAGCGAGGCAAAACCAAAAAGGTGTATTGCCGCTACTTGCCCAAATGGCAGGACGAATTTAATTTTGTGAAGAAAAGTCAGTTCGATTACCGACTTTCTGAAATTTTCAGAAAGTTCGACTTTCCGAAATTTTCCCTTATTTTGAGTTAAAATCTGGGAAATATCCCTTTTTTCAAACCTCAAAGTTGACAGGTATGCAACCCACCCACCCTCAAGAAGATGCCGTTTTATTGCATATATTTACATGATGAGTGAATTTGCTCCAGTAGCGCTTTATTGCCCGAGAGCCCACGGGCGCAGATAGAGGGGGGGACGGGGGGGATTCGTCCCACCCAGATTTAAATTCACCTCGTTCGGTCCCCCCCCACTTATAGGGAGGAAAAAACGTCTATGCTGTCTTTCTTTGCATAAGGCAAACCTCGCGGAAAAATCAAAAGACTAATTACCATTCGGTTTATTGAGGTGCACAGCAGTACATACATAGCTGCAACTGCGCAGACTGCACAGGTTGCGAGCTCGAGCTTGGTTGCTATGGTTACCCACAAGTTTGACAGGCATATCAGGGACAGCTCCTCCTAGTTCAGGACCCCAACACGGCATGATGAAGGGTGCCAAAAGGCAGAAAACGATTGCATCGTTTAAAAAAAAAGACTGTAAGTAAACTGTGCCTTACTTTATCATATCACCTTGCAATTTTTTGATAGTCTGTTCAAAGTAATGTCGTAGTGAAAGTAAAATCGTACGGAGTAGAGATGCCTTTCTGGTAGCCTCCTTCTTTCGGTGGTAGCCTGTAGATACAGTGCTCAGAAGGCAGTTTTAATGTTTAATCTGGCGTTCCCTGCCATAATTTCAGCGAGCATATTGTTTCATAAGGAAACTTTGCGAAGAGTTGTTGACTGACTGCCGCTCACGCAACACACAGGCATAGTTAGAAAGTCAGGATGCACTGGTTTACACTTTACACACACACACGTAGCCCAGCCTCTCGCTATGGTTAACAGTTGGAACTTAGCGGTTTTAAAACTAGTTTTGCAGTTTTGCAATTTCTGTGCGTGATGATAATGTGTAAACTTTGGATTTCCATAGGCTATGTTAAAATGTTATCATTGTCCTGGCCTGCAGGTAGTTCCTGGTGATGGCAGTGAGGGAGGTGAAATAACATGTATACGCACTACCGTTCAAAAGTTTGGGGTCACCCAGACAATTTTGTGTTTTCCATGAAAAGTCACACTTTTATTTACCACCATAAGTTGTAAAATGAATAGAAAATATAGTCGAGACATTTTTCTGGTCATTTTGAGCATTTAATCGACCCCACAAATGTGATGCTCCAGAAACTCAATCTGCTCAAAGGAAGGTCAGTTTTATAGCTTCTCTAAAGAGCTCAACTGTTTTCAGCTGTGCTAACATGATTGTACAAGGGTTTTCTAATCATCCATTAGCCTTCTGAGGCAATGAGCAAACACATTGTACCATTAGAACACTGGAGTGAGAGTTGCTGGAAATGGGCCTCTATACACCTATGGAGATATTGCACCAAAAACCAGACATTTGCAGCTAGAATAGTCATTTACCACATTAGCAATGTATAGAGTGGATTTCTGATTAGTTTAAAGTGATCTTCATTGAAAAGAACAGTGCTTTTCTTTCAAAAATAAGGACATTTCAAAGTGACCCCAAACTTTTGAATGGTAGTGTGTGTGTGTGTATATATATATATATATATATATATATATATATATATACACACACACACACACACACACACACACATATATACATACACACTAATATATATATATATATATATATATATATATATATATATATATATATATATATATATACACACACAAAATGGAATCATTTGCTGACAGCTCAGTCCCCCCCAGTTCAAAAATCCTATCTGCGCCCCTGCGAGAGCCTGCTGTGAAACTGTCAGCAAGTATCGTCGAAATTGGCCCGGGTAATGAGCAAGGCTTCGAGAGGAGGCACAGTCATGCGGTTCCTCTCGTCAGTCCAGGTGTTGCTCATGAGTGAAAATATTCGCTCAACTGGAGCATTGGCGCCAGGTAGGCACATGGCAAACTGGCAGCTGACATTGCTGTAAGGAATCTCCCTACTACTGAAGTGCGCGAACATCTCCGCCCAACGCTCATCCGTGCGGCATTGTCGCGCAGTAGTTGACAGCCGCTAGCGCAAAAACCGTTATAAGGGCCTCTGCATGCTCTTGCGACAACGCTTTCGCAGATAGCTTTTCGCAGACAGTTGTAATTTATCGTTGAGCGGGGAGTAATAGGCGTGCACGATGTTATTCACCGCCACAACGCAAGGGGGCGCGAAGTCGCGAAATCGCTAGGAGTAGTTGGTGGGTGTGGTTAGTGGAGTGTTTATCCTCCGGTTACTTATAATGACTAGAACTGGAGTCGTATAGATGTACGTACTTCCTCACTTCCTCGATCAACCGCTCTTCATGCTGCTCCATCTTCGCTCGTGTTTTTAAAAATGGCAGTCGTGAAAACAAACCAAACCGGGAAAGTAGGGAAGCGGAAGTGCGTGTACAGCGGATGTAGAGTGGACCAATCAGAGCCCTCTTGTCTGCAACGCTGTCTGCGAGGCTTCTGCGGTGGTCACAATTTTTGGGAGGTGCGCGCAGAGCGTCTGCGAAGGTGGGGGGGGGCTACGCAGACGCTATCTGCAACGCCGTCTGCGAGGACTGGGTTGTCAGCATAAATTGGCCTTAAGGCTCATACTAGCCAGCCATGACAAATAAGTAGCCAGCCGGGGGGAGTAAACACAAAATAAACTCCTGTGCACGCAGTTCCCAGGATTAAATGCATTTTCCACAGACCATTTATTTATTCACTTTACTCAAATACAAAGTAAAATGGCAGTAAATCTTCTTTCTTTTCTTGCGTATTGCATCATGAGGCGTTCCTGGCTTGTAAATCTCTTATTTTCAGTGCATGACACATTCACGCAGCTGAGCATGCTATGAGTTAACAATGACAACGGTCTGCAGTGGCGGCTACACAATTAAACACTCGGCGAACATTTCTCCATTTGTGTATGAAAATACACTCCAACCACTCAGTTTGGGTTCATTTACAACCAACGGTGTCTTTTGATGCCAGCACGTAATTGGACGAGAGAAGACTGGTTTACGCGGCCTCTATATTGCAACATTGTACAAATAGATACGTTGTAAGGTTGACTGCGCACACGCGCTCATTGATGCTGAATTGCTAGAAGCTTTATTGACATCTCGTTGGCTATGTATGATCGCTGTAACCGGGACAGTTTGTTAGTGTTTGGTGTAAACCGGGACATTTCAGCGTCCCGACGGACCTTTGTCGGGACTGGGGACACACAACTCAAAATCGGGACTGTCCCGGTCAAACCGGGACGTCTGTTCACGTTAACTTTGTGATGTGAATGAAATCAAAGCCAGAGGGAAGCAATATGTGAAAGACCTTTATGATGACAATAGGGACAACCAACCAACAATAGAAGCAGATACAGTGGTGCTTGAAAGTTTGTGAACCCTTTAGAATTTTCTATATTTCTGCATAAATATGACCAAAAACATCATCAGATTTTCACACAAAGTCCTAAAAGTAGATAAAGAGAACCCAGTTAAACAAATGAGACAAAAATATTACACTTGGTCATTTATTTATTGAGGAAAATGATCCAATATTACATATCTGTGAGTGGCAAAAGTACGTATTAGGGTGCATCAGTTGCCCTCACTTTCATAAAATCTGATGCCTTTTTGTTTGGGTGTTCCTTTTCACCAATAAAGACATCCTGTAAAATTTTTTGACCATATTCAAAAGTCTAATGGCGGCACCATGAGGTTCATTTTTTGCCAAAAAACACTTATTTTATGTTTTCGTGTAAGGTTTGAATCACAATGTTGGACTCCATTTATTGATTCCTTGTGACCCAGAGATCATGTTAAGAACCTTTGCAAGGGATTGAGAAGCATTAATGTGATTCATAATACATTTGTATTGTTTAAAAGTAGTTGAACAATGATTCAATGAACAGCTAAAACTCAAACTGTGCTTGATAATATATTTAGAATATGTACTAAAAATGTGTATCTAAGATATTTGGTATACTCTATAAGGTGCCATAATGTTTCATGAAAAGTGATCGAAATTTTGTCATAAAAGTCATAAAATAGCAGCTTTTTCCATAACTTTGAGCTCCTGGTGCCACCATTAAACTTTTGAATTTTGTCAAAATATTTCACCCAGTGTGTTTTCTTACCAAAAGGAACATAAAAACAAAAATGCATCATGATCGGAGGAACTTTTCATTTTTAGGGGGCAACTGATGCACCCTAGTACGTATGTGAACCTCTAGGATTAGCAGTTAATTTGAAGGTGAAATTCGAGTCAGGTGTTTTCAATCAATGGGATGAAAGAACAGGGATCTATCAAAGTCCGATCTTCACAACACGTGTTTGTGGAAGTGTATCATGGCACGAACAAAGGAGATTTCTGAGGAGCTCAGAAAAAGCATTGTTGATGCTCATCAGGCTGGAAAAGGTTACAAAACCATCTCTAAAGAGTTTGGATTCCACCAATACACAGTCAGACAGATTGTGTACAAATGGATGAAATTCAAGACCATTGTTACCCTCCCCAGGAGTGGTCGACCAACAAAGATCACTCCAAGAGCAAGGCATGTAATAGTCGGCGAGGTCACAAAGGACCCCAGGGTAACTTCTAAGCAACTGAAGGCCTCTTTCACATTGGCTAATGTTAATGTTCATGAGTCCATCAGGAAAACACTGAACAACAGTGGTGTGCATGGCAGGGTTGCAAGGAGAAAGCCACTGCTCTCCAAAAAGAACATTGCTGCTTGTCTGCAGTTTGCTAAATAACTCATGGACAAGACAGAAGGCTGTTGGAAAAATGTTTTGTGGATGGATGAGACCAAAATAGAACTTTTTGGTTTAAATAAGAAGTGTTATGTTTGGAGAAAGGAAAACACTGCATTCCAGCATAAGAACCTTATCCCATCTGTGAAACATGGTGGTGGTAGTATCATGGTTTGGGCCTGTTTTGCTGCATCTGGGCCAGGACGGCTTGCCATCAGTGATGGAACAATGAATTCTGAATTATACCAATGAATTCTAAAGGAAAATGTCAGGACATCTGTCCATGAACTGAATCTCAAGAGAAGGTGGGTCATGCAGCAAGACAACGACCCTCAGCACACAAGTCGTTCTACCAAAGAATGGTTAAAGAAGAATAGAGTTAATGTTTTGGAATGGCCAAGTCAAAGTCCTGACCTTAATCCAATCGAAATGTTGTGGAAGGACCTGAAGCGAGCAGTTCATGTGAGGAAACCCACCAACATCCCAGAGTTGAAGCTGTTCTGTACGGAGGAATGGGCTAAAATTCCTCCAAGCCGGTGTGCAGGACTGATCAACAGTTACCGGAAACGTTTAGTTGTAGTTATTGCTGCACAAGGGGGTCACACCAGATACTGAAAGCAAAGGTTCACATACTTTTGCCACTCACAGATATGTAATATTGGATCATTTTCCTCAATCAATAAATGACCAAGTATAATATTTTTGTCTCATTTGTTTAACTGGGTTCTCTTTATGTATTTTTAGGACTTGTGTGAAAATCTGATGATGTTTTAGGTCATATTTATGCAGAAATATAGAAAATTCTAAAGGGTTCACAAACTTTCAAGCACCACTGTAAAGGTGAGACTATTTTGCTGTCTGAGGTAGAGAATGCCATCAAACATCTGAAGCTTGGAAAAGCACCAGGTAGTGACCAATTGACTATTGAGATGTTAAAAGCATTAGATGAAAATGGATTAAAGATTGTCCATAGTCTCATGAATAAGATGTACAAGACAGGGTTCATACCAGCTGACACGAATGAGTCAATATTTATAAGACTTCCCAAGGAACCAAAGGCAATAATGTGCACTGAATACAGGACTCTGAGTCTGATGAGCCATCTACTGAAAATGATCTTGAGGATAATACTCATGAGAAACAGAAAGAAAATTGAGGAGGAAATTAGTGAGATGCAAAGTGGTTTCATGGCTGGAAAGGGAACTCGAGAAGGTATTTTCAACATGCACATGATTTGTGAGAGATGTACAGTATTGAAATGGATAAGAATGTGTATGCATGCTTCATTGATTATGAAAAAGCATTTGACTGAAAGAATGATTAAATGCTTGGAAGACATTGGAGTGGATGATAAAGACCTCAGGCTGATAGTGAACCTCTACTGGATGCAGAGAGCAACAGTTCAATTCGAAAAAGCATGTCTGACAAGATAGAACTCAAAAGAGGAGTCCGCCAGGGATGTGTGCTTTCACCATGACTTTTCAACCTTTACACAGAATGCATCTTCATATCCATCAGAAACGACAAAAGAGTGAACATACCGTAGGAGGCATTCAGATCAACAATCTTTGCTATGCAGGTGACACTGTACTGCTAGCTGAAAGTCAGGAAGATTTACAGGCATAGGTTGACCACGTCAGTGAAGTTGGGGAGCTCTTCAATATGAAGATGAATGCTAAGAAAACAAAAGCTATGATAATAAGCAAAAGAACTGAAAAACCAAATATCAACATCACCATAGATGGTACACTGATTGAACAAGTGAGAGAGTTAATCTACCTAGGACACAAGATAACAGATGATGGCAGATGTGATGAGGAGATCAAGAGGAGAATTGCGATTGCTAAAACATCCTTCTCTAAAATGCAAAAGATATTAAGATCTCACAAAATATCACTGACCACAAGAAAGTGAATTCTCCAGTGTTATGTTTGGTCAACTCTGAGATATGGGTCTGAAGCCTGGACAATCACTCCTGTAATGAGCAAATGCCTGGCCGCATTTGAAATGTGGGCATATTGGAGAATGTTACAAATACCCTGGACAGCAAAAATCACCAACAAGGAGGCATTAAGAGAGGATTAACATCAAGGAACGCCTCATGAACATTATACAAATTAAGAAACTCAAGTACAACCCCGATTCCAAAAAAGTTGGGACAAAGTACAAATTGTAAATAAAAACGGAATGCAATAATTTGCAAATCTCAAAAACTGATATTGTATTCACAATAGAACACAGACAACATATCAAATGTCGAAAGTGAGAAATTTTGAAATTTCATGCCAAATATTGGCTCATTTGAAATTTCAGGACAGCAACACATCTCAAAAAAGTTGGGACAGGGGCAATAAGAGGCTGGAAAAGTTAAAGGTACAAAAAAGGAACAGCTGGAGGACCAAACTGCAACTCATTAGGTCAATTGGCAATAGGTCATTAACATGACTGGGTATAAAAAGAGCATCTTGGAGTGGCAGCGGCTCTCAGAAGTAAAGACGGGAAGAGGATCACCAATCCCCCTAATTCTGCGCCGAGAAATAGTGGAGCAATATCAGAAAGGAGTTCAACAGTGTAAAATTGCAGAGTTTGAACATATCATCATCTACAGTGCATAATATCATCAAAAGATTCAGAGAATCTGGAAGAATCTCTGTGCGTAAGGGTCAAGGCTGGAAAACCATACTGGGTGCCCGTGATCTTCAGGCCTTTAGACGTCACTGCATCACATACAGGCATGCTTCTGTATTGGAAATCACAAAATGGGCTCAGGAATATTTCCAGAGAACATTATCTGGGCAATTCCATGTAAATGTCAACCTCACCATGCTAAAATAAAGCAACATGTAATGCATCAAAACCACTCCCTGTTAGGGTTTTGCTGGGATTCGAACCTGGTTCGTTGTTGTGATAATCCAGCAAACCCCCACTAGGCCACCAGGGGGATGACTCAAATGCAGAGGCGTGAGGCGGAAGTAGAAAAAGAATCAAAAGGTTTATTTAAACTATATACACTATATACAGGGCAAAACAAAAGACAAAAAAAAAAACCAAAGAGTAAAATCCAAAAGAAAAGCAAAGTGCAAAAATACAAAAGCTAAGAAGATCAAAAAACACAGTACAAAGGAAACTGGAGATAAACATAACAGCACAAAGACTCCGTGACAAGAGGACTGAACTCAGGGGTATAAATACACAAACTAATTAAGGACACAGGTGAAGATAATTAGGCAATTAACACAAACACAAAACACAGGAACAGTGGCGGCCTCTAGAGGCCAAAATAAACACGACATGAAAAGGAAATAACAGCGGCCTCTAGAGGCCAAAACAGTCCTAGTCCTAACAGGACCCCCCCCTCTAGGAGCGTCTCCTGACGTTCCCAGGGCGATCCGGATGGGCCGAATGGAAGTCCCGACATAGTTCTTTATCAAGGACATCCCGAGCAGGAACCCAGCAGCGCTCCTCAGGACCATAGCCCTCCCAGTCCACCAGATATTGCAACCCGCCGCGGACCCGGCGGGAGTCAAGCAGGCGATTCACAGTGAACACAGTCTGCCCCTGGAAGATGCGGGGGGGTGGGGGGTTCCTAGGGGCAGGGGCATACGTAGACGTCAGTACGGGCCGTAACAGGGAAACATGGAAAGTGGGGTTGATCCTCAGAGTCCGGGGCAACTGGAGCCGGTAGGAGACAGGGTTCACCCTGCGCACCACCTTGAAGGGGCCAATGTAGCGAGGAGCAAGCTTGCGGTTCTCCACCCGCAGTGGAAGGTCCTTAGTGGACAGCCAAACACGCTGCCCAGGGCGGAAAGCGTGTGCAGGTCTTCTATGGCGGTTGGCCTGAGTCTGGTTGGTTCTGGAGGTCTGTATGAGGGTCTTCCTGACCTTGCTCCAGGTCTTGCGACACCGTCTCACATATTGGTTGACCGAGGGCACCCCCGCGTCCTCCTCCTGGTCCGGGAACAGAGGTGGCTGGAACCCGAATTGGCACTGGAATGGCGACAGCTTGGTGGCCGATGACTGCAGGGTGTTGTGGGCGTACTCCGCCCATGGCAGCCAGGTGCTCCACGATGTCGGGTTATCCATAGCCAGGCCTCGCAGGGTGGTTTCCAGGTCCTGGTTGAGCCTCTCCGTCTGACCATTGGACTGTGGGTGAAACCCAGAGGAGAGGCTGGCAGTGGCTCCGATGACCTTGCAGAACCCGTGCCACACTCGGGAGGAGAACTGGGGCCCTCGGTCTGAGACGATGTCCTGTGGAAGACCAAAGACTCGGAAGACATAATTAAACAAAAGTTTCGCAGTTTCAAGAGCAGAGGGGAGTTTGCACAGTGGTATGAAGCGGCAGGCCTTGGAGAATCTGTCAACTAAGACCAAAATGACCGTGTTACCTTGTGACTCAGGGAGACCCGTGATAAAGTCGACTGCCACGTGGGACCAGGGACGCCGGGGAATGGTCAGAGGATGCAGGAGACCCTGGGGACGCTGTCGTGGGTTCTTGGTTCTGGTGCAAACCTCACAGGACAGGACAAATGACCTTACTTCCTTCTCCATGTTAGGCCACCAGAAGTGTCTTTTCAGGAAGTCCAGGGTCCTCCGAGCTCCCGGGTGGGCGGTGAGAGGGGAAGAGTGACCCCACTGGAGAACCTTGGCCCGGGCTTGATGTGGGACGTACAAGAGGCCAGGTGGCCCCGTCCCAGGACCGGGGTCCTGGCGTTGGGCTCGTCGGACAGCCTCCTCAATACCCCAGCGGACAGGGGCCACAATCCGGGACACAGGGATAATAGGCCCGACTTCATTCTCCCTGTTAGTGGCAGAGAACAGTCTGGACAGTGCGTCAGGTTTGGTGTTCTTGGAGCCGGGGCGGTATGAGAGGGTGAAGTCAAACCGACTGAAAAACAGGGCCCACCTAGCCTGTCGAGGGTTCAGTCTCTTGGCTTGCTGGAGGTACTCCAGGTTCTTGTGGTCAGTCCAAACCAGGAATGGATGTTGTGCTCCCTCCAGCCAGTGCCTCCACTCCTCAAGGGCCAGTTTGACCGCTAGCAGTTCTCGATCCCCCACATCGTACCGGGACTCAGCAGGACTCAGGCGGTGGGAGAAGTAAGCGCAGGGGTGCAGCTTTCCTTCCGAACGTTGAGAGAGCACCGCGCCGACACCACTGTCCGAGGCGTCCACCTCCACGATGAATGGTTGGGAGGTGTCCGGGAGAACCAGAATGGGTGCCGTGCAGAAGCGGTCCTTGAGGTCTTTGAACGCCTTTTCTGCCTGAGGAGACCAGCCATAAGATCCACCTGTCCCTTTGGTGAGGTCTGACATGGGTGCTGCCACAGAACTGAAGTTCCTGATGAACTTGCGGTAGAAGTTAGCGAATCCTAAGAACCGCTGAACCTCCTTAACGGACTTGGGAGTAGGCCAATCCCGGACGGCCAGGGTCTTGGCAGGGTCCATTTGGAGTTGGCCTGTCCGTACAATAAATCCCAGAAAGGAGACCTCGGGAACATGAAATTCGCATTTCTGGGCCTTGGCGAACAGATTGTTCTGTAGCAGCCTCTGGAGAACCTGGCGGACATGGTGGCGGTGCTCCTGCACGGTCTTGGAAAAGATAAGGATGTCGTCGAGGTAGACAAAAACGTATAGGTTAATCATGTCCCTTAAGACGTCGTTGATTAGGGCCTGAAAAACAGCTGGTGCGTTGGTGAGTCCGAAGGGCATCACCTGGTATTCGTAGTGCCCAGACGGGGTGTTAAAGGCAGTCTTCCACTCGTCTCCCTGTCGGATACGGATGAGGTGGTATGCGTTCCGTAGGTCCAACTTGGTGAAGACGGTGGCGCCTTGGAGCAGGTCGAAAGCTGTGGACATCAGCGGAAGGGGATATCGGTTGCGCACAGTGATCTTATTCAGGCCCCTGTAATCAATACATGGTCGGAGCCCCCCATCCTTCTTGCCGACAAAGAAGAAGCCGGCTCCAGCAGGTGAAGTGGAGGGTCGAATAAACCCAGAGACCAGGGCATCTTTGAGGTATTCCTCCATGGCCTTGCGTTCTGGCTGAGAGAGTGAAAACAGTCTGCCACGAGGAGGGGTAGTCCCAGGGAGCAAGTCGATGGCACAGTCGTAGGCCCGGTGCGGAGGAAGAACGGCGGCCCTGCTCTTGCTGAATACCTCCTTGAGATCCCAGTACTCTGTGGGAACTTGAGATAACTCGGTGAGATCAGGGGGCTCGGCAGGAGACACAGGAGAGCTAGAGAGCAGACAAGAGGCATGGCATGCAGGGCCCCATTCCACAACCTGGCTTGTTACCCAGTCTATGCGAGGGTTGTGGCGAGTAAGCCAAGGAAGGCCTAGAATAACTGGGAACTCAGGTGAAGGAATCAGGTGCAGGGATATTTCTTCCTTGTGACCTTGAGACTGGAGGAAAACTGGAGAAGTAACTTGGGTGACTCTTCCATCACCTAACGCTTGGCCATCGAGGGCAGACACAGACAGTGGGACTTCAAGAGGTGCAGTCGGAATATTGATGCTTTGGGCGAAGTGAATATCCATAAAGTTCCCAGCCGCCCCTGAGTCTATCAAAGCTTGACAAGAGTGGACAGACTCACCCCAGGAGATGGAGACTGGGATGTAGATTCCTTGGCCAGGGAGTCCGGGAGAGAGGGTAGGCCCCGTCACAACCCTCCCTCGGCTGGACGGGGCGGTCCTTTTCCCAAGAGTTCGGGACATGATGCTCGGAAGTGACCAGGCTTGCCACAGTAGATGCAGCACTTGTCCCTCCTTCTGCGCTCCCTCTCAGATGCGGAGAGGCGAGTACGACCCACTTGCATGGGTTCTGGACAGTCACTGAAGGAGGTAGACGGTCTCCAGGTAGAGGTAGGGAGGCTGGGGGGGCTCAAGGCTTGGTGGCGTTCTCTCATCCTGTTGTCCAGACGAATAGCATGTGAGATGAGGGTTTCGAGGTCACTTGGGCATCCAATAGAGGCCAGACCGTCCTTGATGGGGTCAGACAGACCATGGTGGAAGGCTGACACCAGGGCAGTCTCGTTCCATCCACTTACTGCTGCGAGTGTTCGGAACGAGATGGCGTAATCTGCGACGCTTCCTCCTTGCCGGATGGACATGAGCTTTCGGGCTGCGTCGGTACTGATGTCTGCCTGATCGAAGACCCGAAGCATCTCTTCAGAAAACAGCTGGAAATCAAAGCACTCAGGTCCCTGTCTTTGCCAGATAGCAGTAGCCCAGGCTCGCGCCTTACCAGCTAATAAGGTGATCACAAAGGCAATCTTGCGGCGATCCGTAGTGTAGGTGGTAGGCTGAAGCTCAAAGGTGAGTTGACACTGGGTAAGGAACTCTCGGCACTCACTGTGCTTGCCGTCATACCTCTGTGGTGCAGGAAGGCTGGGTTCGCGAGGTGAAGAAGGCAGCATGGCAGGAGGCACTGGAGCAGGAGTGGGAGCTGGATCAGGAGCAGGAGATGCAGGCAGAGATGTCAGCTGTGCCAGGGTTTTCCCAATTTGCTGAAGCAGTTCCTCGTGGCGAGCAAGGGCCTCACGTTGGCTGGTGAGCGTACGTCCATGAGCGTCCATGGTCGCTCCGAAGCGTGTCAAAGCTGCCATAATTCCCTGAAGGTTGGCCGGGTAAACAGTTGAAGCAGCCTCTGCTGAGTCGGTCATGACGGAGTCTTTCTGTTAGGGTTTTGCTGGGATTCGAACCTGGTTCGTTGGTGTGATAATCCAGCAAACCCCCACTAGGCCACCAGGGGGATGACTCAAATGCAGAGGCGTGAGGCGGAAGTAGAAAAAGAATCAAAAGGTTTATTTAAACTATATACACTATATACAGGGCAAAACAAAAGACAAAAAAAAAAACCAAAGAGTAAAATCCAAAAGAAAAGCAAAGTGCAAAAATACAAAAGCTAAGAAGATCAAAAAACACAGTACAAAGGAAACTGGAGATAAACATAACAGCACAAAGACTCCGTGACAAGAGGACTGAACTCAGGGGTATAAATACACAAACTAATTAAGGACACAGGTGAAGATAATTAGGCAATTAACACAAACACAAAACACAGGAACAGTGGCGGCCTCTAGAGGCCAAAATAAACACGACATGAAAAGGAAATAACAGCGGCCTCTAGAGGCCAAAACAGTCCTAGTCCTAACACTCCCAGAGATCTCACCTAGGCCTGTATTTTACAGATGTGAATAAGTTGAACCAATTTGTCACAAGAATTGTTCCCTTTGCCTTAATATGTCAGTCTTTCTTTCTTATAATGTAAACCCCAAGCTAAAATCAACTTTGATCATGTACAATTCTATATTATTGCCATAAGCCACAGAAATGTATGCTAAAATCCACAAAACAGCAAAACAATAGCCATCCTAAATATTATTTAAGAACTTTGATAGTTTTAGCTGATATTTAGAGAGTTTTTCAAAGGGCTATGGTGGTTATATTGCTGGTTTTCTAAACATATGCCATGTCTATTTCAGACGCGTCACATCCATAACGGAATTTCGTCACATCCATAACGCTGACTTTTCCTTCCGAAACTCTGCATGAAATACAAAATATTTTAAACAAAGATTTTTTAATATTCACCTTGGACCCCTCTATCAAATGGATATCTCCATTTCGACATTAGGTTTACAATTTCACAGAGTTTGATAAAAATGTACAGTCACCCAAGAAAAGTGATACTTTTTCTGTCACATCCATAACGCATCTTTTATTGGCATTTTCTGGCATGCCCTAGATGTACTATGGGAATTGTTCTTGTTCTATCACTTCTCCAGTATGGTACAGCCTTAAAATATGCAACACCTGTTTAAATACTGGGAGACAATAAAACATGCACTGGGTCATTTGTTGCCATTTTGAGTTCAAGTGTCACGTCCATAACGCTGGAATTGCTCATCTGTGAACACAATTCACCGTGCCATCCGCCGTTGCCAGCTAAAACTCTATAGTTCAAAGAAGAAGCCGTATCTAAACATGACCCAGAAGCGCAGACGTCTTCTCTGGGCCAAGGCTCATTTAAAATGGACTGTGGCAAAGTGGAAAACTGTTCTGTGGTCAGACGAATCAAAATTTGAAGTTCTTTATGGAAATCAGGGACGCCGTGTCATTCGGACTAAAGAGGAGAAGGACGACCCAAGTTGTTATCAGCGCTCAGTTCAGAAGCCTGCATCTCTGATGGTATGGGGTTGCATTAGTGCGTGTGGCATGGGCAGCTTACACATCTGGAAAGACACCATCAATGCTGAAAGGTATATCCAGGTTCTAGAGCAACATATGCTCCCATCCAGACGACGTCTCTTTCAGGGAAGACCTTGCATTTTCCAACATGACAATGCCAAACCACATACTGCATCAATTACAGCATCATGGCTGCGTAGAAGAAGGGTCCGGGTACTGAACTGGCCAGCCTGCAGTCCAGATCTTTCACCCATAGAAAACGTTTGGCGCATCATAAAACGGAAGATACGACAAAAAAGACCTAAGACAGTTGAGCAACTAGAATCCTACATTAGACAAGAATGGGTTAACATTCCTATCCCTAAACTTGAGCAACTTGTCTCCTCAGTCCCCAGACGTTTACAGACTGTTGTAAAGAGAAAAGGGGATGTCTCACAGTGGTAAACATGGCCTTGTCCCAACTTTTTTGAGATGTGTTGTTGTCATGAAATTTAAAATCACCTAATTTTTCTCTTTAAATGATACGTTTTCTCAGTTTAAACATTTGATATGTCATCTATGTTCTATTCTGAATAAAATATGGAATTTTGAAACTTCTACATCATTGCATTCCGTTTTTATTTACAATTTGTACTTTGTCCCAACTTTTTTGGAATCGGGGTTGTATTTTGGGCATATTATCTGCCACAATACTTTTCATCGTACGTTTTTAGAGGGAAAAATTAATGGAAAAAGAGGAAAAGGAAGGCCAAGAATTTTATGGCCATACAACATCTGGAGGTGGACAGACCTCAGTTACACCAAAGCAGTGCGAATGGCTCAGGATGACAGAAGCAGCTGGAGAACTATTGCATCCAACCCTCAACCCGAGGATGGAACCTGATGACGACGATGACTTACTATCTCATATGCGAGCGTTTCTCATAATTATAACTTACTATGTCATAACAATGAGAGTTTTCTCATAATTCTGATTTACTATCTCATAATTATGACATGTTCTCATAACAATGACT
This sequence comes from Neoarius graeffei, assembly GCF_027579695.1. Lineage (NCBI taxonomy): Eukaryota > Metazoa > Chordata > Actinopteri > Siluriformes > Ariidae > Neoarius > Neoarius graeffei. Next base: position 57,267,636 of record NC_083576.1, read on the forward strand.
TGATATCTCATAAAAATGGGATATTTATCAAATAATTATTATTTACTGTCTCATAAATATGAGAAAGTATTTCATAATTATGATTTTGTATCTGGGCGGCACAGTGGTGTAGTGGTTAGCACTGTTGCTTCACAGCAAGAAGGTTCTGGGTTCGAGCCCAGTGGCTGACGGGGGCCTTCCTGTGTGGAGTTTGCATGTTCTCCCTGTGTCTGCGTGGATTTCCTCCGGGTGCTCCGGTTTCCCCCACAGTCCAAAGACATGCAGATTAGGTTTATTGGTGGCTCTAATGGCCCTTTTCCACTACCCTTTTTCAGCTCACTTCAGCTCACTTCAGCCCGACACGGCTCGCGTTTCGACTACCTCAGAGCAGCACGACTCAGCTCGCTTCAGCCCTACTCAGCACCCAAAACTCGCACGGTTTTGGAGTGGGGCTGAAGCGAGCCAAACCAAGCCGAGTGGGGCTAGGGGCATGAGGAGACACTCCCCTGTGCACTGATTGGTGAGGAGGAGTGTCCTCACATACCCACACACGCCCCGCGAGCACGCTGGGATCTGTAAACACCGTAAACCCGGAAGAAGAAGAATTACGAATTATGAGAATTTCTGAAGCCTTAGGGCCTCTGCATGCTCTTGCGACAAGGCTTTTGCAGATAGCTTTTCGCAGACAGTTGTAATTTATCGTTGAGCGGGGAGTAATAGGCGTGCGCGATGTTATTCACCGCCACAACGCAAGGGGGCGCGAAGTCGCGAAATCGCTAGGAGTAGTTGGTGGGTGTGGTTAGTGGAGTGTTTATCCTTCGGTTACTTATAATGACTAGAACTGGAGTCGTATAGATGTACGTACTTCCTCACTTCCTCGATCAACCGCTCTTCGTGCTGCTCCATCTTTGCTCATGTTTTTAAAAATGGCGGTCGTGAAAACAAACCAAACCGGGAAAGTAGGGAAGCGGAAGTGCGTGTACAGCGGATGTAGAGTGGACCAATCAGAGCCCTCTTGTCTGCGACGCTGTCTGCGAGGCTTCTGCGGTGGTCACAATTTTTGGGAGGTGCGTGCAGAGCGTTTGCGAAGGGGGGGGGCTTCGCAGATGCTATCTGCGATACCATCTGCGAGGACTGGGTTGTCAGCATAAATTGGCCTTTATGCGCCTCGCCCCATCTATACGCTCTTGCCAGTATCTGTTGGCGTTGTCGGTGACAACAAGCCACAGCACCAAGATCAGCAACACTAACGACTCCATGTCCTCCATGTTTATTGTTTACTATCCGGGTCGTGAGACTACCGCTTAAAAGGTCACTGATGTCACTGTTTGCGCCGCCTAACGACATCACGTGACGTCCACCCACTTTCGCTAACTCCACCCAATGTGTCCACCCACTTCCAGCCAGCACGGTTCAGCGCGGTTGTAGTCGAAATGCAACCCCAACAGCCCCACTCAGCTCGACTCAGCCCAACTCAGCACCGCACGGCTCACCCCAACTCAGCCGCGTTGGTAGTGGAAAAGCGGCATTAATTGACTGTAGGTGTGAATGTGAGCGTGAATGGTTGTTTGTCTCAAACTGTCAGCCCTGCGATGACCTGGCGACTTGTCCAGGGTGTACCCCGCCTCTCGCCCATAGTCAGCTGGGATAGGCTCTAGCTTGCCTGCGACCCTGCACAGAATAAGCGGTTACAGATGATGGATGGATGGATGGATGGATGGATGGATAGGACTTTGTATCTCATAATTACAAATTTACATAACAATAACTTACTATCTCATATGAAAGCGGTTCTCATAATTATAATAGTCTATCTCATAATAATGAGAGTTTTCTCAGAATTCGGACTTACTATCTGATAAGTATGATATATTTTCATAACAATGACTTGATCTCTCTTAATAATGGGATATTGTTCAAATAATTATGACTTACTATCTCATAAACATGAGAAAGTATCTCATAATTATGACTTTGTATCTCATAATTAGGAATTCACATAACAATGACTTACTATCTCGTATGAGAGTGCTTCTCGTAATTCTGACTTACTATCTCATAATTATGACTTGTGTTCTCATGACAGTGACTTGATATCTCATAATGAGACATTTTCAAATAATTATGACTTACTATCTCATAAACATGAGAAAGTATCTCATAATTATGACTTTGTATCTCATAATTACAAATTCACATAATGACTTACTATCTCATATGAGAAGGCGTCTCATAATTATAACTTACTATCTCATAATTATGACTTAAGTTCTCATAATTAAGACTTACTATCTCATAAATATGAGAAGGTTTCTTATAATTACAACTTAGTATTGCATAATTATGACTTAAGTTCTGATAACAATGACTTGATATCTCTTTATAATGGGATATTTTTCAAATCACTCCAACTTACGAATTATGAGAATTTCTAATTATGAGAAAGTATCTCATAATTATGACGTCACACAGTAATGACTTATTATCTCATAATAATGAGATATCAAGCCAGAATGTCTCATAATTATGAGACATAAAGACATAATTATGTGATATGTTCTCATAATTATGACATACTATGTGACTTCAGTTTTTTTCAAGTGGTGGAAAAGCGGTTCCATACAACAACAACATAAATGATTGTGCTATACCGTGATGTATACCAATACTTTATACACAGTGATGTATATTACAGTCCCACAACAAATGTTTGACCGTAACCTTCAGAAGCATCCTTTTACATGTAGTATTACTGTATATTAGCATGTGAATAGGCTTTTACAGTACATTGTTATTATATATTGCATTATTATAAGTTGGTAGCTGTGACCTCAGGTAATTTAGGACAGTTAACCTTATGTTAAAAACTTATATTGTTACTAACTTATGTTAAAATTTATGTTACTGAGTCCTCGCAGTGAAACTGCTCCATAGACGTAACATGACTTCATTCATTTGATATCTTATAAAGGGATGTGATAAGCAATACAAAGATGACCCCTAAAAGCTTCAGAAAAATTATATACTTCAGATATTTTTTAGAAGGTTATTAAATTGTCATGCAGTGGGGTCCAAAAGTCTGAGCCCACTCGTGAAAATGCTTCTATTTTGCTTTTTTTTTCTAATTTCTCATCTCATCTCATTATCTCTAGCCGCTTTATCCTGTTCTACAGGGTCGCAGGCAAGCTGGAGCCTATCCCAGCTGACTACGGGCGAAAGGCGGGGTACACCCTGGACAAGTCGCCAGGTCATCACAGGGCTGACACATAGACACAGACAACCATTCACATTCACACCTACGGTCAATTTAGAGTCACCAGTTTAAACGTGCTATATAAATAAACTTGACTTGTTGTTTTTAAAGCAGCACTGGTATACTCGGGGTATTGATTGATTGATTGATTGATTGATTGATTGATTGATTGATTGATTACTTTATTCTGAACAATAAAGAAGAAAGATATAAAAATAAAAAAAAATTTAAATTAAAAATGCAATAATCAAAATATTTCATATTTCCAATGCACAGATATGTCACCCTAGATGCCGAGTTGCAGTATAAAAACACACACTGGCGTGGCTTCATGCACACGTGTGTGCAATCAAAGTGTCGCATGATCTGTCACATGATGTTTGTATAAATCAACCTGTTCTGGAAGGACCCTGACTCTGCAACACTAATAAGCAAGCAACATGAGAACCAAGGAGCCTCCAAACAGGTCAGAGACAAAGTTGTGAAGAAGTTTGGATCAGGGTTGGGTTATAAAAAATATCCCAAATTTTGAATATCCCACAGAGCACCATTAAATCCATTATAGCAAAATGGAAAGAATATGGCACCACTACAAACCTGACAAGAGAAGGCCGCCCACCAAAAGATAACACTGAAGGAGCTGCAAAGATCCACAGCAGAGATGGAAGTATCTGTCCATAGGACCACTTTAAGCTATACACTCCACAGAGTGGCACTTTATGGAAAAGTGGCCAGAAAAAGTCATTGCTTAAGAAAACACGTTTGGAGTTTGCCCAACAGCATGTGGCAGACTCCCCAAACACATGGGAGAAGATTCTCTGGTCAAATGAGACTAAATTTGATCTTTTTGGCCATCATGGGAAATGCCATATTTGTGGCACAACCCCACCACTCTGAGAACACCATTCCTACAGTGAAGCATGGTGGTGGCAGCATCATGCTGTGGGGATATTTTTCATCTGCAGGGACAGGAAAGCTGGTCAGGACTGAAGGAAAGATTAATGGCACTGAATACAGGGCAATTCTGGAGGAAAACCTGTTTAAGGCAGCCAGAGGTTTGAGACTGGGATGAAGGTTCACATTTCAGCAGGACAATGACCCTAAACATACTGCTAAAGCTACACTGGAGTGGTTTAAGGGGAAACATTTAAATGTCTTGGAATGGCCTAGTCAAAGCCCAGACTTCAAGCCAGTTGAGAATCTGTGGCATAACTTGAAGATTGCTGTACACCAACGCAACCCATCTAACTTGAAGGAGTTGGAGCAGTTTTGCCTTGAGGAATGGGCAAAAATCCCAGTGGCTAGATGTGCTAAGCTAATAGAGACATACCCTAAGAGACTTGTAGCTGTAATTGCAGCAAAAGGTGGCTCTACGAAATATTGACTTTCAGGGAGTGAATACCTATGCACATTCCAGATTTCTGTTTTTTCATCTTAATTATTGTTTGTGTCACAATAAAAAAGCAATTTATACCTTTAAAGTGGTAGGCATGTTGTGTAAATTAAATGGTGCTAACCCTCCAAAATCCATTTTAATTCCAGTTTATAATGTGACAAAACAGGACAAACACCAAGGGGCATGAATACTTTTGCAAGACACTGTATTTCCATCCTCGGTTGTAGGAGCACAGTGGATATTATCATTTCATACTTAGTTCTACACAACAAACTCAGAAGGGTGTGTTGGTCAGGTGTCCACATACTTTTGGCCATACAGTGTAGTTCAAATCATAAAGATATATTTATTATTTAATCATTTTCAAAATGTCCCAAATGATCAAGCATGCTGCCTAATTCAACATAAATGAAACCTATTTATTCAAAAATCAGAACATGCGTAATTGCGACTAAAGCAAGATATTAGGTAACTACGAATTGTTCGCTGTAGTGAAGTACAGTTGCCTACTGAAACAAACTTTTTTCCAGAAAATACTTTTTCCTTTCTACCAGCACTTACACGCTGGCAAAGATGGTCTCCCAGGTTGACCAGCTTGGCCTGTGTTTTAGCAGCAGGTATATGCATATGAACTAGGCTGGGTTTTTCAGTGAGATTATGAGAGTGAGGAATGCTGGTCTGGGTCTGTCAAGGGTATTGACAGCTGGTTAAAGGCAGTACTGAAATAATATTGTTTTTAATTAAAATGCCTTAATGCTGTTCTCTGTTTAACGCAATAGGGAGCAAAAGCTTCCTACACTTCCACAGGTTGAGGCAAGCAAGGAGACCAGTATCAGCTTTATGCGTCTCTTGAACCATGAACATGGTCAAAATGGGACCATTTAGGACCAGCACTCTAGATTTTGAGATCATTTGCATAATAATTGAAAACAGAATATTCCTGTTAGATGTTAGATGGCATTTAGAGGTCTGGAAAGTGAAAAGTTATTGAAAGGATTATGATATTCCAAACTGCGTTGTTGCTGCAGTCGAATAAAATGTTAATGTTCCTCAATGTCAGTTCCTCAATGTCAGTCTCGGGGTGGAAAGTAACGAACTACATGCACTCTTGTTATAGTCCTTGAGTTCACCGTAATGGTACTTTTTTAAAATGTTAGAATTAATGCCAGGATCAGACTACACAATATTTTTGTCTTGCATGATAGTCACCATCCATTATCTGTAACCGCTTATCCTGTTCTACAGGGCTGCAGGCAAGCTGGAGCCTATCCCAGCTGACTGTGGGCAAGAGGTGGGATACACCCTGGACAAGTCGCCAGGTTATCACAGGGCTGACACAGAGACAAACAACCGTTCACATTCACTTTAGAGTCACCAATTAGCCTAACCTGCATGTCTTTGGATGAAACCAGAGCACCCAGAGGAAACCCATGCAGACACTGGGAGAACATGCAAACTCCACACAGAAAGGCCCTCACTGGCCGCTGGGCTTGAACCCAGGACCTTCTTGCTGTGAGGCGACAGTGCTAACCACTACACCACCGTGCCACCCCGATAGTCACCATGTCCGATTAGTTAAAAATTATTCACATCCTTGCATGTCTTCAGGGAGCAGGGTCAAGAAATTGTCAATCATGGCTATCAAGGAACGTCATAAGATTTATAAAACTAGGCAACAAAATACAAAAAATTCTGCCATGCTAGACTTTTCGTCAAGGTGTTGTGGGGCATCTCAGACACCACAGTGCTGTTCTGTGAAGATGTCACAGCACAAGATCTGTTCATTGTTCCCGATGCTGGAAATTTGTTGGCCACAACAAAATTGTCAAAATTGGCCTGAATTTTACATATAATCTATTCATGGCATAACTCAGCATTTTTACTGTTATTTTATTTGTTAAACAATCAAATATTGAACTTTACATTTATTTTTGATCACTGTTACAGTGTTAAAAAAAAAAAAGCATTCATCCCTGGAAGGCTTGATCCCTCAGGTCCACCACAGAAAATTTTCTACCAGACCACCAGAGGGCAGGCTTCCTTATAGTTTGAATTTCTTCCGTGGTTGTTTAACTGTTTTCCTGTGCACACCTCTCTTTCCTCCCATGAATAGTCCCTCTTTATCAGTTGTTTCCCCTCATTTAGAAGTTAAATGGCAGAATTAACCTAGTTCCAAACAGATCTCTCCAAAGATTTGGTTTACAGTACTGTGCAAGAGTCTTACACACATGTAAAGAAATGCTGGAGACCAAAAATGGCTTAAAAATAATGAAATGAAATGTTTCAACATTTTAAAAAAATACTATAAACAGCAGTAAGCCATAATAAATGAAGCAAACTCAATATTTGGTGTGAGGCAACCCTTTGCTTTAACCCTTTGATGCAAAACATGGGTCAAAAGTGACCCGGCTGAGTTTTTATCTTCTATATCTCTGCAATAAATTAATTCCATCATTCAGTATTCAAGGTATTCCGCAATTAACTTGTTTTTGATCATCATACATCCTTGTTTTATTTTTTCCTTTCTTACTTTTTGAATAAAAACCCTTTTTGTATCACTACCCTTCTAATCCACAACATGGGTCAAAAACGACCTGCATTCATTTTCCAGGTTATTTCATGTATGGCTGAGTGTTTCTATGATATACTTTTGAAATAAATTCATTTTGTCATTTACTTTTCCAAATATGCAGTAAATATCTTGTTTTTGTTTAGCACAAATCATCTCATCTCATTATCTCTAGCTGCTTTATCCTGTTCTACAGGGTCGCAGGCAAGCTGGAGCCTATCCCAGCTGACTACGGGCGAAAGGCGGGGTACACCCTGGACAAGTCGCCAGGTCATCACAGGGCTGACACATAGACACAGACAACCATTCACACTCACACCTACGGTCAATTTAGAGTCACCAGTTAACCTAACCTGCATGTCTTTGGACTGTGGGGGAAACCGGAGCACCCGGAGGAAACCCACGCGGACACGGGGAGAACATGCAAACTCCACACAGAAAGGCCCTCGCCGGCCACGGGGCTCGAACCCAGGACCTTCTTGCTGTGAGGCGACAGCGCTAACCACTACACCACCGTGCCGCCCTGCACAAATCATCATTTTTATTTTTCCTTTCTGAAGTTATGAACAAGCACAGCTTTTGTAATTCTACATCAAGTTTACACACATGGGTCAGAAACGACCCGCATGCATTTACTCCAGCGTTTGGTGGGAACTGTGAATTGTGCTTGTGTCAGACATTTCACAGCTCAGCACAGCGCCCTTTGCCCATCTCATACATGGAAGTAATGTTTTTCAATTGTTCTAACATTACCTTAGAAAAAAATTGATGATGTTTAGGTTACCTTGAGAGTGAGTAGATTACTTGTCAGAAAGTTACAAGTAATTACTATTAGCTACCGAGCTGTTGACATATTCTACTTTAGTTAGCTAATTTTATTGTAGTTGGCTTAGCTAACTACATAGTCAATAAATAAATAACTGGCCTCATTCACTGCTAAAGTAATTATTTGAAACAAATTATTATTATAGTATTAAGACATTTAATTTGGGGCGGCACGGTGGTGTAGTGGTGAGCGCTGTCGCCTCACAGCAAGAAGGTCCTGGGTTCGAGCCCCGGGGCCGGCGAGGGCCTTTCTGTGCGGAGTTTGCATGTTCTCCCCATGTCCGCGTGGGTTTCCTCCGGGTGCTCCGGTTTCCCCCACAGTCCAAAGACATGCAGGTTAGGTTAACTGGTGACTCTAAATTGACCGTAGGTGTGAATGTGAGTGTGAATGGTTGTCTGTGTCTATGTGTCAGCCCTGTGATGACCTGGCGACTTGTCCAGGGTGTACCCCGCCTTTCGCCCGTAGTCAGCTGGGATAGGCTCCAGCTTGCCTGCGACCCTGTAGAAGGATAAAGCGGCTAGAGATAATGAATGAATGACATTTAATTTTAAATCACACTTGGATGACCCATGTGTAGTAATATAAAAAGTATTTTTGTTCATAAAGTAGGAAAGAAAAAATTTAATTAATGATTTGTGGTAATGAAAAACAAGATATTTAAAGAATACTTGGAATATTCAATCATAAAATAAATTGATTTCAAAAGATAGAGCAAAGAAAAACTCAGTCAGCATGAAATAACCTGGAAAATGAATGCGGGTCATTTTTGACCCATATTGTGCATTAGGAGGGGTGTGCATATGTTTTGCATCAAAGGGTTAAAACAACATCAACGGTCTCAGGTACACTGAGTGCAGTTTGATAAGGAGATGAGCTGTAGGTTTTACTGAACATCTTACAGAACCAGCCACAGTTCTTCTGGACACTTTGACTGTCACACTCGCTTCTTAATTTTGCAGCAAAACCTTGCAGCCTTCATTATGTTTTCTTTTTTTAATCTGAAACGTCGTTTCTTATGTAATATGCCGCTCAGATACAAACTTTTTTTCTGTAATATCTCATTTTGTGCTGGAAAACAAATATTTGGATCTCTAAAATGTTCTTACTGACTCGATAATGTAGACATCATTTCATTTCATTCATTTCATTATCTGTAGCCGCTTTATCCTGTTCTACAGGGTCGCAGGCAAGCTGGAGCCTATCCCAGCTGACTACGGGCGAAAGGCGGGGTACACCCTGGACAAGTCGCCAGGTCATCACAGGGCTGACACATAGACACAGACAACCATTCACACTCACATTCACACCTACGGTCAATTTAGAGTCACCAGTTAACCTAACCTGCATGTCTTTGGACTGTGGGGGAAACCGGAGCACCCGGAGGAAACCCACGCGGACACGGGGAGAACATGCAAACTCCGCACAGAAAGGCCCTCGCCGGCCACGGGGCTCGAACCCAGGACCTTCTTGCTGTGAGGCGACAGTGCTAACCACTACACCACCGTGCCATCCCAATGTAGACGTCATAAAATACAAATCTATAACAAAGTTTGGATGAAAAAATACGGTGCCTGAGACTTTTGCACAGTACTGCATATCCATCCATCCATGATCTGTAGCCGCTTATCCTGTTCTACAGGGTCGTAGGCAGGCTGGAGCCTATCCCACCTGACTATGGGCGAGAGGTGGGGTACACCCTGGACAAGTCGCCAGGTCATCACAGGGCTGACACATAGACACAGACAACCATTCACACTCACATTCACACCTACGGTCAATTTAGAGTCACCAATTAGCCTAACCTGCATGTCTTCGGACTGTGCGGGAAAACGGAGCACCCGAAGGAAACCCACGAGGAGAACATGCAAATTCCATGCAGAAAGGCCTTCACCGGCCGTAACCCAGGACCTTCTTGCTGTGAGGCGACGATGCTAACCACTACACCGCCGTGCCGCTCAGTACTGTATATATTTTAAAATAAAAACTCGTCTTCTGTCACAAATCATAATTATATTCAAAGAGCAAATAGATGTTAAGGTTACGGTTTTTTTTAATTTGTCATTCCAACCATATACAGTTGGTACAGTACACAGTTAAAATGAAACAACATTTCTCCAGGACCATGGTACTACATTAAACGTCACGGAACTACAATCGACAATACAACATAAAGTGCAAGAGTGCAATGAGTGCAGCACTGCAGACAATAAACACCACACTATAGACAGACAATAAATGGACAATAAATGACACAAACAACATAAGGTGCAGAGTTGAGTGTGCATATTTAGGTAGTGTATGAAAAGGGAATAAATAAATGTAAACCTTGTTGTGTGAGAGACACTGTAAACATTGTAAAGCAGTAGTGCATTATTGTCCACTGTGCAAAGATTGTAGTGTGAGTGGTGTGTTCAACAGTCCGTCAGAATCAGACCAGTCCATCAGAATTGAGGAGTCTGATACCATGTGGGAAGAAACTGTTATAGAGTCTGGCTGTGAAGGCCCGAATGCTTCAGTTCCTTTTTCCAGATGGCAGGAGGGTGAAGAGATTGTGTGAGGGGTGTGTGGGGTCGGCCACGATGCTGGTGGCTTTCCGGATGCATGAAAACAGTAAATCTTAAACACAATGGTAGTCCAGAACTGAGGAAAAAAAAAAAACTTTACCCAGAAAAACATTCACAAACACCTTCTTCACCGTCTGCAATATTAAAGTTTTACTCTTTGACCTGTCCTCCCATCTAGGTGGTTTATCCAAATCCACACCTTGGTGCAAAATTCAAAACAGAACACAATCATTTTCAAACATATTCTAATAAGTTTTCTGGCCATTGTGTGAACAGCTTGGTCAATTATTGTCAAGATCTTCATTACCTTACCTCACTTTCTTCGCATTCATGACTGGAATTAGCTAACAAACACGATAAATCCAATCTGACACTCTATTATTAATATATTCTAATTTCAGACATTTATATAAAGACACTCATCAAAATGTGTTTCAGTTGTATTTAACAGTGTATTACGTAAAAGGATTATAAAAATATATATTTTTTAAACTGTGAGAAAGCTTGTTAACACAAATGTATAACACACATAAAACATCAGGAAGACCCTCCATCTATTTCATTATTATTATTATTATTATTATTATTATTATTATTATTATATGTTTATGTACTAATAGCCTAGAACATATACAATACCAGTCAAAGGTTTGTACACCTGTACTCATTCCTAGATTTTTCTCTATTTAGATTGTTTTCTACATTGTAGAACAACACTGAAGACATCAAAACTATGAAATACAGTGGTGCTTGAACGTTTGTGAACCCTTTAGAATTTTCTATATTTCTGCATAAATACGACCTAAAACATCATCAGATTTTCACACAAAGTCCTAAAAGTAGATAAAGAGAACCCAGTTAAACAAATGAGACAAAAATATTATACTTGGTCATTTATTTATTGAGGACAGCACGGTGGTGTAGTGGTTAGCGCTGTCGCCTCACAGCAAGAAGGTCCGGATTCGAGCCCCGTGGCCGGCGAGGGCCTTTCTGTGTGGAGTTTGCATGTTCTCCCCGTGTCCGCAGGGGTTTCCTCCGGGTGCTCCAGTTTCCCCCACAGTCCAAAGACATGCAGGTTAGGTTAACTGGTGACTCTAAATTGACCGTAGGTGTGAATGTGAGTGTGAATGGTTGTCTGTGTCTATGTGTCAGCCCTGTGATGACCTGGTGACTTGTCCAGGGTGTACCCCGCCTTTCGCCCGTAGTCAGCTGGGATAGGCTCCAACTTGCCTGTGACCCTGTAGAACAGGATAAAGCGGCTAGAGATAATGAGATGATCCAGTATTACATATCTGTGAGTGGCAAAAGTATGTGAACCTCTAGGATTAGCAGTTAATTTGAAGGTGAAATTAGAGTCCGGTGTTTTCAATCAATGGGATGACAATCAGGTGTGAGCGGGCACCCTGTTTTATTTAAAGAACAGGGATCTATCAAAGTCTGAGCTTCACAACACACGTTTGTGGAAGTGTATCATGGCACGAACAAAGGAGATTTCTGAGGACCTCAGAAAAAGCATTGTTGATGCTCATAAGGCTGGAAAAGGTTACAAAACCATCTCTCAAGAGTTTGGACTCCACCAATCCACAGTCAGACAGATTGTGTACAAATGGAGGAAATTCAAGACCATTGTTACCCTCCCCAGCAGTGGTCGACCAACAAAGATCACTCCAACAGCAAGGCATATAATAGTCGGCGAGGTCTCAAAGGACCCCAGGGTAACTTCTAAGCAACTGAAGGCCTCTCTCACATTGGCTAATGTTAATGTTCATGAGTCCACCATCAGGAAAACACTGAACAACAATGGTGTGCATGGTAGGGTTGCAAGGAGAAAGCCAGTGCTCTCCAAAAAGAACATTGCTGCTCGTCTGCAGTTTGCTAAAGATCATGTGGACAAGCCAGAAGGCTGTTGGAAAAGTGTTTTGTGGAAAGATGAGACCAAAATAGAACTTTTTGGTTTAAATGAGAAGCATTATGTTTGGAGAAAGGAAAACACTGCATTCCAGCATAAGAACCTTATCCCATCTGTGAAACATGGCGGTGGTAGTATCATGGTTTGGGCCTGTTTTGCTGCATCTGGGCCAGGACGGCTTGTCATCATTGATGGAACAATGAATTCTGAATTATACCAGCGAATTCTAAAGGAAAATGTCAGGACATCTGTCCATGAACTGAATCTCAAGAGAAGGTGGGTCATACAGCAGGACAACGACCCTCAGCACAGAAGTCGTTCTACCAAAGAATGGTTAAAGAAGAATAAAGTTAATGTTTTGGAATGGCCAAGTCAAAGTCCTGACCTTAATCCAATCGAAATGTTGTGGAAGGACCTGAAGCAAGCAGTTCATGTGAGGAAACCCACCAACATCCCAGAGTTGAAGCTGTTCTGTATGGAGGAATGGGCTAAAATTCCTCCAAGCCGGTGTGCAGGACTGATCAACAGTTACTGCAAACGTTTAGTTGCAGTTATTGCTGCACAAGGGGGTCACACCAGATACTGAAAGCAAAGGTTCACATACTTTTGCCACTCACAGATATGTAATATTGGATCATTTGCCTCAATAAATAAATGACCAAGTATAATTTTTTGTCTCATTTGTTTAACTGGGTTCTCTTTATCTACTTTTAGGACTTGTGTGAAAATCTGATGATGTTTTAGGTCATATTTATGCAGAAATATAGAAAATTCTAAAGGGTTCACAAACTTTCAAGCACCACTGTAGTTTACCAATAAATGTCAACAAGCAATTGACATTGTAACCACATGAAAATCCAGGTCAAAGGTTGCATGTTATTCCTCAAACCAAAATATAAAATGTCTACTGATATTGTAACATGTGGTAGATATTTACAACAAACTGAAAAAAAAATTCTGAATGCAGTAAAAAAAATCTGAATATTTCAAGCATGTAAGTTTTTATATGCGAGGAATTTAATTCTGCTCTAATTCTATTTATTGCAATAGGATTCCAAATACTCTATAAACATTCCATTCTGTTATGAATCAGAAATATTATATATATCATAAATCACAGCACTTTTATTTTTTAAAAAGTATTTCATCTACTTCAACAATGTTACACAAAGATCGATCCATAACAGTTGTCAAGGTCACTTAATTCCACAGGGTGTCGATAATGGTGGCCACTGGTGAAAGTGATCACTATTATCGACACTTCACATGACTTCTCAAATGCACGTTTAGATACAAAGTGGCGACTGTCAAATGAAAGAGTAAGAAACGAAGTAGGTTTCGACAAGGAGATCATGAAATATCGGTGAATTTGATAAGTAAAAACATGTCCACGATCTTTCCACCATGCTTACCTGCGATGATAACATCCAGGTTTTCCTCAAATTGCTGATCGTGATAAAAAAATTCCATCTCGGTTAACGAGCTGTGTCATCAGACGACAAGATCAAAGGGCGAGGGGGGTCTTCCGGTTGATTAATTAACCAGTAATAACTGTTGGAACTGAAACTCACCTTTGCAAAATTGTTTTTTATTGGTAAATCTGAAAAGGTGTCGATAATTAATTATGGACTGTCGATAATTGTAGCCGCCGCTGTATTAACTAACATTATTAAATGATGTTAAGCACTTTGGAACAATTTGGTGATTTTTGCTTGCAATTTCATTCACGTTCAGTGAAATGTTTTGTTCATTTATGGGTTCTTTTTCAATCCCTCTCAAGTTTCTAAACCCAACTTTCAATGAGTATGAGTATATGCGTGTGTGTGTTCCTGTGTGTACGTGTAATAGTTTTATGCTGATACGATGAGACTTCATGCTAGAACTCTGAACTCTGAATAGTTCACAACAGTGAGTTCCTGATGTGGAGTAAAATGTATTTAAGCTTCCCATTCAGTATCCTGACCAACTGTCACTGATACACTGGTTACATAATTTCACCCACTTGTTCACGATTTTCTATCTATCCTGTGCTATACAGAGCGCTATATAGAGAGAAATGCCAGACTGAATACTGACACAATAATGAATACTCTGGTGGGGTTCAAAAGTCCGAGGCCACGAATGAAAATGCTTCCATTTTACAATTTACAACCAATAATAATTGTTCGAACTGAAACTCACCTTTGCAAAATTGTTTTTTATTCATAAATCTGAAAAGGTGTCGATAATCATGGACTGTCGATAATTGTAGCCACCGGTCTAATTTGCATAATAGTTTTTTACTAATTTTTTTAAACTCTGTATTCGGTATACAACCATCTATGTGCCTGCCAATTTCCATGTAAATATCTTGGAAAAATAGAAAAGTTATTATGAAAAAAACATTTGATCTCATTCGTTAATGAGGTCCCTTTTGGACCATGTGATCCTCAGACATACGGTAATATTACAGCAGCTTTCTAAACAGTTTGTTTGGGTTTTTTTCAACTTTTGATTGGTAATATCTCAAGAATGGATAAACACATTTTCATCTCATCTCATTATCTCTAGCCGCTTTATCCTTCTACAGGGTCGCAGGCAAGCTGGAGCCTATCCCAGCTGACTACGGGCGAAAGGCGGGGTACACCCTGGACAAGTCGCCAGGTCATCACAGGGCTGACACATAGACACATACAACCATTCGCACTCACATTCACACCTACGGTCAATTTAGAGTCACCAGTTAACCTAACCTGCATGTCTTTGGACTGTGGGGGAAACCGGAGCACCCGGAGGAAACCCACACGGACACGGGGAGAACATGCAAACTCCGCACAGAAAGGCCCTCGCCGGCCACGGGGCTTGAACCCAGGACCTTCTTGCTGTGAGGCGACAGTGCTAACCACTACACCACCGTGCCGCCCGCAATTTGAATTGAATTTTCACCTGATATGCCTAGTACAAGACTGCTTTTTTTTGCATTTCATTTTCAAAGTTTTTTAGTTCTAAAGATTTTCAAAGCACCTTCATGTGATCTCAGACAGAGCAGTAACTGAATAAAAAGCACACGATTGTTTTAATATAGCTCTACTGTGCAATTTGCTGTCTTAGATATTGGTTGGTGTCAACTGTTTCCTGTTTTTGGGCGGCACGGTGGTATAGTGGTTAGCACGGTCGCCTCACAGCAAGAAGGTTCTGGGTTTGAGCCCAGCAGCTCGCGGGGGCCTTTCTGTGTGGAGTTTGCATGTTCTCCCCTTGTCTGTGTGGGTTTCCTCCGGGTGCTCTGGTTTCCCCCACAGTTCAAACACATGCGGTTAGGTTAATATGTGACAGTCTTGGGCTGAGGTGCCCTTGGGCGAGGCACCTAACTTCCAACTGCTCCCCGGGCGCTGTTAGCATGGCTGCCCACTGCTCTGGGTATGTGTGTTCGCTGCAGAGAGGAATTTCACAAGCGTGTGATGAATAAAGTTGTGCTTTCTTTCTTTAAAAAGCAGCTGAAAAGACATTTCTTTAGTCCTGGGCCTGCCTTTATAATTTTTTCCCCATTTATTTTGCACCTGAACACTGTCTTTTAAAATACATATTATTTTCAAATGTACGTCTTTTATTTATAGTGTTCCTTATAATTAAAACATTCTGTTATTTGTATAATTATTGCCGTTAGCTAAGGAGAGGTTAATTATTTTCCTAGTGTCACGTACTTAATGATTAAGAGAGAGGAATTCTTCAGAGTTTTACATTATGAGTTTTACTAAAACTGTACTTTTGCCCAGTAATGTAATGTAATGTAAGAAAACATGAAATATGACAAAGAAGATAAGGAATTAATGAGACGTGGCCTAAATCACATAAACAAACTGGCAAGTTCACATGCTTACAGAACCTGAAAACTCACTATGGCGTGTTAAATTTAGAATATCTAAATGGATTATTTCTTGCATAATAGTTTATTTGGATTTGAATTTTCAAAACTTGTCATTTTTAAGCACTATTTCTTGACATCCATGACAATGTACTGTTACTCTCCTGCCTCTAGATGGTGAAATAAACCAAAATCAAGGGTGATGAATAGTGCAACCAATAACAGCCTCCCTAAACTACAGTACATCAACTATAATAATAATAATAATAATAATAATAATAATAATAATCTGTAGTCTTTATACATAGACTTAGATTGTAAAACAGAGTGGGAGCCTTTCTAATGTCACATAGACTAATTAACATTTATAATACAGACAAATAAAACAGAAAAAAACCCAGAAAAAGAGGTAGGGAAGGACAAAAAGGAAGTAAACCACTTTCATAATTAACTTTGTGTATACTTATGGCCTATGTAATTAACTGCTGTCTGGTTGCCATGGTGACCTAGGTGTCGTTAGGGCTGTGTGTGGGGTTGAGCGAACACATTCACAAACCGAGAACAGCAACCGAAACCAAAAGGCGAAGAGTAGGCCACTGCTTTCTTTCTGCCTACACACAAACACACCCCACACACACACACCCAGAAGTCAGATCATATTACACCAGCATCCGTCACTGCCTCTGCTATGCAAACACACACAGAATGAGATTGTACAAGATAATGAACATGCCATTATAGAAGCCAGTCAGGAATCCTGGTTTGTTTGTTTCCTGCTACAAGGGAGATGTATGGTTAAAACAGACATACTATATCTAAAACTGCATCCATCACATGATTACGTCTGTAAAAATTCCTTTAATTATCAAGCCGTCAAGGCTTCACAGGTTTACAGATTTCAGTCACAGCTGCAAAAGCACAAGTGCTGTTAGACAGTTTCTCTTTGAGTGAGATACGAAACTGCACCAGGAAATTACACGGCATCAGTTTCACACTGAACAAAGATACTGAAGCAAGCTTCACTAAGTTGGGCCTTGCAGATGTTAATCCTGTTTCTTCTTTCATAGTGTTACTTTTTTCTATTTATACCTGGGTCGTAATCTTTTTTTCCATTCCTATCCTTGCATTAAAAAAAAAAAAACACTGTAAGAAGACTTTATTACTGTTCAAGTGGCTGTGGATTGTCACCTTACCATGGAGTTCCATGGCCTAATGATTAGAAAAGCAGCTTTGGGACCAAAAAGTTGCTGGTTTGATTCCCTGGACCAGCAGGAATGGCTGAAGTGCTCTTGAACAAGGCACCTAACCCCCAACTGCTCCCCAGGCTGCTCTGGGTTTGTTGTATGTTGCTTTCACTGCAAAAAATAAAAATCTTAGGACGTTTATTTGTCTATTTTCAAGTCAAAACATCTAGCCACCCTTATTATAAGACATAATTGCCCAACAAGCAAAACCTCATTTAGCTAGAAAGGCTAGTTTTTAGACAGTCCATCTTGAAAACCTTGTATAGACAAAATGTCTTGAAAAAGTCTTATTTGGAGCACCTTTGAAAATAAAACAAGTTTTTTTAAAACAAGTAAGCACATTTGTCAAATGTGGTTCATCTTGTTTCTCATCTCATCTCATTATCTGTAGCCGCTTTATCCTGTTCTACAGGGTCGCAGGCAAGCTGGAGCCTATCCCAGCTGACTACGGGCGAAAGGCGGGGTACACCCTGGACAAGTCGCCAGGTCATCACAGGGCTGACACATAGACACAGACAACCATTCACACTCACATTCACACCTACGCTCAATTTAGAGTCACCAGTTAACCTAACCTGCATGTCTTTGGACTGTGGGGGAAACCGGAGCACCCAGAGGAAACCCACGCGGACACGGAGAGAACATGCAAACTCCACACAGAAAGGCCCTCGCCGGCCACGAACCTGGACCTTCTTGCTGTGAGGCAACAGCACTAACCACTACACCACCGTGCCGTCCTCATCTTGTTTCAAGAAAAAAAAAACAAAGTATGCTTGTTTTGAGAATAAATGAACTTTACTGAAATCTTTGAATCTAGTGCCCCCAAAATGCATTGTTTCTTTGGCGTTGTGTAAGCACTGTAAGTCAAAATGCGTAGACGTTTGGTCACCTTGCATATCTTTAGTTTACTGCGACTGTTTTGTCAGTCATTCAGAGTGAGCTCCTTCTAGATGCTGTACATACTCTAGACCAGACAAGTGCCTTCAAAAAGGCTATGAGTGAGTGGAGGGCGTTTTAGTGAGGTCTTTTTGGAATGCTGTGAGTTAAGTTCAGTGTTTTTTTTTGTTTGGTTGGTTGTTTGGTTGTTGTTTTTTTTTGTGCCTGATCTTGTAAACCCCTCGTACACATGAATAGTCAGTGCCCCCAAAATGCACTGTTGCTTTGGCGTTGTGTAAGCACTGTAAGTCAAAATGCGTATACTTTTTTTTTTTTGGTGCCTGAGGTCCTGGGGAAGTGGAATCTTAAGAGATGTTTTAATATTTGAATGTTGAAATGGGAAAAAAATAAAATAAACTTGTTGCAATGCTACACGTGTCGTCAACTTGATTCAAGATAGTCTCTGGTCTCATATCTAGAGTATTTTACTAATTATAGGTCACAAAAGGAGAATCTTTTAAGCTAGTAATGCTTAGTTGTAGAATTTAACAATCCTAATATTAGTATATGGTGGTGTAGTGGTTAGCGCTGTCGCCTCACAGCAAGAAGGTCCGGGTTCGAGCCCCGTGGCCGGCAAGGGCCTTTCTGTGCGGAGTTTGCATGTTGTCCGTGTGGGTTTCCCCCACAGTCCAAAGACATGCAGGTTAGGTTAACTGGTGACTCTAAATTGACCGTAGGTGTGAATGGTTCTATGTGTCAGCCCTGTGATGACCTGGTGACTTGTCCAGGGTGTACCTTGCCTGTGGTCAGCTGGGATAGGCTCCAGCTTGCCTGTGACCCTGTAGAACAGGATAAAGTGGCTACAGATAATGAGATAATATTAGTATATTTATCTTAAATTCAGTTTTTACTGCTAAGACTTTGTCATGAAGTTAAGTCAAATACCCTTAAAATGAAATAAATAAAAATGACTTGAAAGGCGGTGTTGTGGCTCAGGTGGATAAGGCGCCATACCATAAATCTGGGGACCCAGGTTCGATTCTGACCCGAGGTCATTTCCCAATCCCTCCCTGTCTGTTTCCTGTCTCTACACTGTCCTATCCAATAAAGGTGGAAAAGGCCCCCCAAAAAAGACTGGCTAAATGTAAGAAGTACGGTCTTGTTGTAAGAATTATTTTGAGTTAATCAGATCTCGCATAATCTCATCTCATTATCTGTAGCCGCTTTATCCTGTTCTACAGGGTCGCAGGCAAGCTGGAGCCTATCCCAGCTGACTACGGGCGAAAGGCGGGGTACACCCTGGACAAGTCACCAGGTCATCACAGGGCTGACACATAGACACAGACAACCATTCACACTCACATTCACACCTACGGTCAATTTAGAGTCACCAGTTAACCTAACCTGCATGTCTTTGGACTGTGGGGGAAACCGGAGCACCCGGAGGAAACCCACGCGGACACGGGGAGAACATGCAAACTCCACCTTCTTGCTGTGAGGCGACAGTGCTAACCACTACACCACCGTGCCGCCCCATCTCGCATAATAAGTTCCCCAATCTTATTTTGGAATTATTTCATCTAAAAACAGGTTAGATTTTTCATCTTACTTTAAGAAATCTTACCAAGTCAAATTTGACTAGTTCCACTGGCAGATTTTTTTCACCTGACTCAAGCAAATATGCTTTGTTTTAATCTTTTATTTCTTATCTTTGAAAGGCCATTTTTTGCAGTGTTGGATAAGGGCATCTGCTAAATGCTTGTAATGTAATGACCTTGTGTCAAATAATTCAAATAAGGAGTGGTGCCAAGGAAAGGACCAGTAGAAAAGTCAAATGTGTGAAGGCAACTTGGGTAGAATATTTGTTCCAAAACTAGTGTACGAGTAGTACAAGGCTTTCTTATTTGTGGGATTGAATTGGTTTGAATCCATGCTGTTTTGTACAAGCTACAATTTTTTTTAGCTGATAGGTAACTGGCTAAGTTAGGTGAAGACTTAACAAGTGTTAATTCATTAAATCCCATCAAAAGTCATAGGAGGTATTAAAAGATGTAGAATTTATGTTTCAAATGAAGCATTTTGGGACATCTCACACCTAGCCACCACATCCTAACATACAAACAAATATTCAGATTTCCTACTGCCAGGCTACATTGAATTATTTACACTTACCCTATGTTGCCAAAAGTATGTGGACACCTGACCATGTGTTTGTTGAACACCCCATTCCAAACTTAGCTCCCCCATAACTGCCACTCTTTTGAGAAGGCTTTCCACTAGATTTTGGAGCATGGCTGTAGGGATTGGTGCTCATCCAGCCACAAGAGCATTCGTGAAGTCAGGCACTGATATCAGGCTAGAAGGTGATGCACAATCTATGGTTCAATTCATCCCAAAGGCATTCAGTGGGGTTGAGGTCAGGTTCTAGTCTTCTACACTAACATCAACAAACCATGTCTTTATGGAGCTCGCTTTGTGCCCAGGAGTATTGTCATGCCGGAACATGTTTGGGCTTCTTAGTTCCAGTTTCAAGAAATAATACTACTACAGCATACAGACGTTGTAAACAGTGGTGTGCTTTCAACTTTGTGGAAACAGTTTCAGGAAGAATGACATGTAGGTGTTATGGTCATGTGTCCTTAGGCCATATAGTGAAAATGTTTAAACCCTAAAATCACTATTATCTCTATCAGTTAAGTAATTTTGGTGTAACCGGGTGAAAATTCGATGAGAATGTGCACGGGTAATTACATTTCAACATAACGCCAACCAAACTGAGAAATTATTTAGTTTAGTTGTCCATCAATCTGACCAATAAAATCTGTCATTTGAGAAATACTCAGGGTTCCGTTTACATTGTCGGTCAACAATGTTAAAATATCATGATATAAATCACCATTCATATAGGCATATTGCCTCAAAGTTACCCCAAATACCCCAAAATTACTTATCTCTACAATTCATTTAAGGTGGTAATAACTTTTTTTCATTTTGTAGCAATGGGGCGGCACGGTGGTGTAGTGGTTAGCACTGTCGCTTCACAGCAAGAAGGTTCTGGGTTCGAGCCCAGTGGCCGATGGGGGCCTTTCTGTGTGGAGTTTGCATGTTCTCCACATGTCCGCGTGGGTTTCCTCTGGGTGCTCCGGTTTCCCCCACAGTCCAAAGACATGCAGGTTAGGTTAACTGGTGACTCTAAATTGACCGTAGGTGTGAATGTGAGTGTGAATGGTTGTCTGTGTCTATGTGTCGGCCCTGTGATGACCTGGCGACTTGTCCAGGGTGTACCCCGCCTCTCGCCCGTAGTCAGCTGGGATAGGCTCCAGCTTGCTTGTGACCCTGTAGAACAGGATAAAGCGGCTAGAGATAATGAGATGAGATGAGAATATATAGTCAAAAGTATGTAGATACCTGACAGTCGCACCCATATGTGGTTCTTCCACCAAAATGTTGTCACAAAGTTAGAAGTACACAGTTGTAAAGGATGTCTTTGTATGCTGTAAAATTACAATTTCCCTTCACTGGAACAAAGGAGCCCAAACATGTTCCAGCATAATAATGCTCCTGTGCACAAAGTGAGCTCTGTGAAGACGTGGTTTGCCAGGGTTGAAGATGAAGATCTAGAGTGTCCTGCACAGAATCCTGATCTCATCCCCACTGAACACCTTTGGGATGAACTGAAATGCTGGCTGTGCACCAGGCCTCATCGCCCGTCATTAGTGCCTGACCTCACTAATGCTCTTGTGGTCAGAGGAGCACAAATCCCCACATCCACTGTCCAGAATCTAGTGGAAAGCCTTCCCAGAAGAGTGGAGGCTGTTGCAACAGTAAAAAAAAAAGGACAAACACTGGAATAGGACATTTAACAAGCACATGTGGGTGTGATGGTCAGGTGTCCAGATACTTGTGGCCACATAACATACAGTGGGGCAAAAAAGTATTTAGTCAGTCACCAATTGTGCAGGTTCTCCCACTTAAAAAGATGAGAGAGGCCTGTAATTTTCATCATAGGTACACTTCAACTATGAGAGACAGAATGAGAAAAAATAAAATCCAGAAAATCACATTGTCTGATTTTTAAAGAATTTATTTGCAAATTATGGTGGAAAATAAGTATTTGGTCAATAACAAAAGTTCATCTCAATACTTTGTTATATACCCTTTGTTGGCAATGACAGAGGTCAAACGTTTTCTGTAAGTCTTCACAAGGTTTTCACACACTGTTGCTGGTATTTTGGCCCATTCCTCCATGCAGATCTCCTCTAGAGCAGTGATGTTTTGGGGCTGTCGCTGGGCAACACGGACTTTCAACTCCCTCCAAAGATTTTCTATGGGGTTGAGATCTGGAGACTGGCTAGGCCACTCCAGGACCTTGAAATGCTTCTTACGAAGCCACTCCTTCATTGCCCGGGTGGTGTGTTTGGGATCATTGTCATGCTGAAAGACCCAGCCACGTTTCATCTTCAATGCCCTTGCTGATGGAAGGAGGTTTTCACTCAAAATCTCACGATACATGGCCCCATTCATTCTTTCCTTTACACGGATCAGTCGTCCTGGTCCCTTTGCAGAAAAACAGCCCCAAAGCATCATGTTTCCACCCCCTTGCTTCACAGTTGGTATGGTGTTCTTTGGATGCAACTCAGCATTCTTTCTCCTCCAAACACGACAAGTTGAGTTTTTACCAAAAAGTTCTATTTTGGTTTCATCTGACCATATGACATTCTACCAATCCTCTTCTGGATCATCCAAATGCTCTCTAGCAAATTTCAGACGGGCCTGGACATGTACTGGCTTAAGCAGGGGGACACGTCTGGCACTGCAGGATTTGAGTCCCTGGTGGCGTAGTGTGTTACTGATGGTAGCCTTTGTTACTTTGGTCCCAGCTCTCTGCAGGTCATTCACTAGGTCCCCCCGTGCAGTTCTGGGATTTTTGCTCACCGTTCTTGTGATCATTTTGACCCCACAGGGTGAGATCTTGCGTGGAGCCCCAGATCGAGGGAGATTATCAGTGGTCTTGTATGTCTTCCATTTTCTAATAATTGCTCCCACAGTTGATTTCTTCACACCAAGCTGCTTACCTATTGCAGATTCAGTCTTCCCAGCCTGGTGCAGGTCTACAATTTTGTTTCTGGTGTCCTTTGACAGCTCTTTGGTCTTGGCCATAGTGGAGTTTGGAGTGTGACTGTTTGAGGTTGTGGACAGGTGTCTTTTATACTGATAACGAGTTCAAACAGGTGCCATTAATACAGGCAACGAGTGGAGGACAGAGGAGCTTCTTAAAGAAGAAGTTACAGGTCTGTGAGAGCCAGAAATCTTGCTTGTTTGTAGGTGACCAAATACTTATTTTACCAAGGAATTTACCAATTAATTCATTAAAAATCCTACAATGTGATTTCCTGGATTCTTTCCCCCCATTCTGTCTCTCATAGTTGAAGTGTACCTATGATGAAAATTACAGGCCTCTCTCATCTTTTTAAGTGGGAGAACTTGCAGAATTGGTGGCTGACTAAATACTTTTTTGCCCCACTGTATCTCAATCTAACAGTCATTGCGAGTATAATCTCTAATTTGTAGATAAAATTCACTGAGCATCTAATATAATTCAAATCCATAGAATGTTTTTTATATGTTTATTAACAAGAAATTCTTATTTTACATAACATTATCTTGTCATATAATTAGGTATTCAATGATCCACAGGATTGAGAAGCCCATAAATGTGTATAGACACACATTTGGTTAGATGAACACACTTCCATATACAGTCACAGACAAGGGCAGTAATATGAACAAGTTTTTGCCACCTGTTTGATTTTCTGCATTTCCACACTAAGTTTGTGCTTTCGTTTGACACCGTAGCACCATGAAATTTTCGATGTGCTCCATAATAAAACAAATAAAATAAAACTAAAGAAAAAAATTTGTATGAGGATTATATGAGATGATTATATGAAACTGCTTATGTTTATTTAAGAATGCGAGCAATCAGATAATGTGGTGGTTCCCTATCAGAAGGCCTGTAAGGAACATTTTAGGACAGTAGTAAAGCTGGGTGTCTGTCTTGCAAAAAAACATCCTCACAATTATTAAATACCATAAAACCATGTGAACGGATCCTCGTATCTCCCTGTGATGTGATCAAAAAACGCTGGACACAAATGGAAATGAAACGTGTCAAGTTTCCCAAAAAGTACTTCGATGAATCGCACTATATCGAGAAAAAGTGACCTATGGACAGAAAGTCTTGTCCTCGTCAGCACTGATGAATTTTTCTGGAGAAAGTAAGAACTCCGAGTGCGATGTAGAACGCTGTGTCCGGGAATGGAAAAAGCAATGACCCAAACACAGGTAGATATTCATTTGAATATTTCACAAGTAAATGCTTTGGGGGAAGCCATGGCCAAATGGTTAGAGAAACAGCTTTGGGACTAAAAGTTTGCTGGTTTGAGTCTCTGAACCAGCAGGACTGGCTCACATGCCCTTGAGCAAGGCGCCTAACCCCCAGCTGCTCCGGCAAGAGTGGTGGCGTACCTTGTGGCTGATTAGCCAGAGAAAAACTGATGACGTGATTATCAGTTCGGGCAAAAACCTGGCCATAACTAACTAACAAGTAAATCCAAAATAAAAAAGAAGTATGAAAAATAATATTAATGACTGGCCTAGTCCTAAATCAGTGATCTAAATCACTGATGCATATTAGTATGGAGGAAAGTGCATACGATTTCACCGACGCATAGAAAATCCTAACAGGAATCGGTTTGCACTTCTTATGGCTGAAAATAGGATTAACAGATGTTGAGCAAGGACACTATTACTTTTAGCACATAGAACATTGTGTGTTGTAGCACGTGAGGATGTGTTTTGGCTTGAGCCTGCATTGTGAAGAAGGGGTTTGGAGACAATCCAGGGGGTAATGGCTGATGTCGAACACCTGAACCGTGCTTCCTGGGATACGTGTGTGGGTTTTTTTTTTCTGTACTTGAAACCATGTGCGCATAAAGTTCAATTGATCACAAGCACGTAGAACGGGCTGGCTGATGGAGGGGTGATGAGACCCAGCATACCGTGCGCAAGCACTTTACGTGTTCCCTGGCCTCGCTGTTTCCCAAGAACTCTTATGAGGTTAGAGAAAGCTATGACACCTCTGGTCTGACTGACTCCAGCTGTGTCTCCACTGTCTACAGAGTACTGGTCAGTACTCAAGGGGATATACACTACCGTTCAAAAGTTTGGGGTCACTTTGAAATGTCCTTATTTTTGAAAGAAAAGCACTGTTCTTTTCAATGAAGATCACTTTAAACTAATCAGAAATCCACTCTATACATTGCTAATGTGGTAAATGACTATTCTAGCCGCAAATGTCTGGTTTTTGGTGCAATATCTCCATAGGTGTATAGAGGCCCATTTCCAGCAACTCTCACTCCAGTGTTCTAATGGTACAATGTGTTTGCTCATTGCCTCAGAAGGCTAATGGATGATTAGAAAACCCTTGTACAGTCATGTTAGCACAGCTGAAAACAGTTTAGCTCTTTAGAGAAGCTATAAAACTGACCTTCCTTTGAGCAGATTAAGGCTACATCCACACGACAACAGCAATGAGATTTAAAAAAATATATATATCGCGTCCACATGGGCAATGGATCAGTAAAATATCAGGTACATATGGCAACGCAACGCTTGCTGAAAACGATGCAATACACATGCCACACCTCTAGGTGCGCTGTAAGACGGTCCCATCGGAGACACCACAACAATAGAAGAAGTAAGGATGCATGCGCATAAACTATTATGCGTGAGACTTCATATTAGCCACAAAGTCAGAAAAATCTGTTCGTAAAATTACGTTATAATGACCAAATACAATGAAAAGTATTTTTCCAGTCTCACCTGTGAAAGGTAATCCCATGTGATCTCGTTTGGACGGTAAACCTGTTGGTACAGTTAAACGCAGCACATGAATGAGGCATCTTTATTCTCCGCTTTGACCCATCCAATATGGCGGCGAGGATGACGTATGATTCTACGCGGAAGGCGGCGTCTTTAATGGTCCGGAATAAATTGAATGCTACACGTTGATGGATTAATTTGTTCTTCTACGCCCTTTTTGAGGAATGTATGGTAGGACTTAAACCAACATCTGAAGAGGAGAGATCGCTCCTTTTTTTTCCCTATTTTTGCTGGCGGGATTGACTCTGCCCTAAGGGCTATTCTCTCTCTCTCTCTCTGTCTCTCACTTTGCACCATTACACAATAAATATTCACAGTGAAAATATTTTGTAAGCGCGTTTCATGAACCAAGTTATAGGATTTGTTGACAACTCGCATCGAGTTCGTTACACTTCTACCCGACGTGAAGCACATGTGGTTGTGACGTCATCGTAAACAAATCCGTTCTATTCATCCAGACGACTTCGCAACGGCGCCGTTGCCAGATCTTTCCACTCTGGAACCCGTTCTCAAAAGATTTTGTTTTAGGGCACCCAAAACGCCGGTGCCGTGTGGACGCCAGGCCGAAACGATAAACAATTTTATCAGATTCACCTGAATCCGTTGCCGTGTGGACAGGGCCTGAGTAGATTTGAGTAAAAGCCCAAACTTTTGAACGGTAGTGTATAATATTCCTTGGGATATTCAGGCTGTGCAAAGGCCTTAACCCACCAAGCTCTGATTCAAGACAAGGTGTTACATAGCTGCTTGGAGACGAAGGTGAGGTGTATTCGCAGAAATATGCAAACTTATCTTCTGGTGTAACTCAAAATTGTATATTATGTCCAAACCACACCCCTATTTGTTACAAGGCTTCGGGCTCTATTCATCAAACACTATATTCTGATTTTAGCATCTACTCTAAAATATGCAGAAATACAGAAATCCACTTCAGGGGCAAATGCTTTTTTCACAGCACGATATAATTAAGTTTGCTTATATGTACATTTATGTTCACACATACAGTAGAAAGCAAAAAATATGTTTCTTTTTTTTTTCTAAAAAACAAAACAAGTGCCATTTTTGTCATTCACAAAAACATCCATGAATCAAAATTGATTATACTGGGCGAAAATGTAAATATCTACCTTTTAAAAATCCCTTAAGACACAATAATATATGGGACTGTCAGATTTTGAGATACAAAAGGTCTTTGAAAGTGCTTTCTTTGGTGGACATGAGACACAAACTAACAAATCCTTTCAGAGAAGTGTATGTCCACAATCGTGGTGCTATAGAGACAGAAAGAAGGCCACAGATAATCTCATTCAGTGCTTTTCTATAAGGTGCTAAAGCCAATGCCACTGATCAGACATTATGGCTCTCTTCTGTATACACATTCAAAACGAGCTGGGAACAATGGCACAATGGCAGCGTTGACTTCTGTCACTGCATTAGACTGCTACCTGAATTTAAGGCCTGGACCTGCACTGAATCCTGCATTTTGCCCTGTATCATGTCTTATCTCACCCACGGCTAAGATGAGCTATTCAGCGAACCAGACATCACAATCATCATCAACTTCATCAGTTTTGCTAGCTGTGAGATCATCAATAGGAGGCAAGAGAGTTGCTGAGGTTCTTTGCTCCGTGTTCAAGTTCAGTACAGCCTTCAACGAAGTCAGGATCAAGAACTAGTGGTTTTCCTCAGTAAGTCTTTACAGATTTGGATATGTCCGAGGTTTTCATGATGACACTGGCCCGTTTTTCATGAACAGGGGGTTTGCTGGAAGGTGCTAGAGGTTGTGATGGAGGGTGAGGCGGGGCCAAGAGGCTCCATGATCCCCCGCTGTTATAGGGGCCATGAAAGGGAGTAGACGAAGTGCCCTGGATAGTTGTAATCCTGAAATTGGGCTTAGACTGAGTGATGAAAGTGGACATGCTGGGTAAAGACGTCCGCATCGCAGAGCTGTCCAGGACTGGCTTTGCCTCCACACGATTAGAGGCCCATACAAGTGCTCGCATGTGCTGTAGGAGAGAAAATATTGCAGGTTCATAACGTGAAAACCTAAAGTCATCGTAACCTTACTGATCCACGTGGTATTTTGACCCATCGTATATTAAGACATGCATAATGTACACTACCGTTCAAAAGTTTGGGGTCACTTTGAAATGTCCTTATTTTTGAAAGAAAAGCACTGTTCTTTTCAATGAAGATCACTTTAAACTCATCAGAAATCCACTCTATACATCGCTAATGTGGTAAATGACTATTCTAGCTGCAAATGTGTGGTTTTTGGTGCAATATCTCCATAGGTGTATAGAGGCCCATTTCCAGCAACTCTCACTCCAGTGTTCTAATGGTACAATGTGTTTGCTCATTGCCTCAGAAGGCTAATGGATGATTAGAAAACCCTTGTACAATCATGTTAGCACAGCTGAAAACAGTTTAGCTCTTTAGAGGAGCTATAAAACTGACCTTCCTTTGAGCACATTGAGTTTCTGGAGCATCACATTTGTGGGGTCGATTAAATGCTCAAAATGGCCAGAAAAATGTCTTGACTATATTTTCTATTCATTTTACAACTTATGGTGGTGAATAAAAGTGTGACTTTTCATGGAAAACACAAAATTCTTTGGGTGACCCCAAACTTTTGAACGGTAGTGTACGTCCATCAATAGATCGAACGATACACAGCAGAGTCAAGGCAAACGTCAACAATCTGATTCTAATCAAATTTGCCAGATCTAAAAATCCATTGCTATTTTGCTCATCTTAGCAGATCTGTGTTATTCTCATAAATGTGACAGCATGTTTGTATCGTTCACATATAAACCAACAATAAATCACCAAGTCGCTAGTAAATCATTACAGACATGATAGCTGGGTTCTTTTACAGTACTTCCCTTTAAGAATGGCCCATATGGTAAACAATCCACATTTACTGATGACAAAAATTTAACAAATCCGGTCATTATTTCTGAGCACAATTCCCAACCACGACAGTTAAAACAATCCATTCATACAAAAAGCTTGCTGTAGTTGAGATTTTACATCTTCGCTTTTTTGCCACGTTGGAGTTCTGCATGATTCATCTGAGCACTGGAATGCAGAGAACCCCCACACTACCGCATGTCCATCCTTACACACACACACATGCAGAGATATACGAATATTCATTCGCACATAAATACATGCAAACTGCGTTCACTTTTACACACAACCTCTTCAGCTATACTGTTTTGCGCACACACATACACTTATTTGGATTTTTCAGAGCAGCGTACTGAATAACAAACTGCCCGGTCGACTGAAACTTCCATTTAAACTTGCAAATGAAGCAAAGGACAAAATACAACTCCAAGTCCTCTTGAACTCTTCCGCTATTAATTACAACTCCAGTTGTTTTTGCTATAAATATTATTGCCGTCATGTTGCTATCTCCACGGTGCAGCTAAGTGCAAAAGTAAACCTGCTTCCTGAATGCTTGTAAATCATCCCTGAAATGACTGTAAGAAAAGGCTGATAACTCCATTTAGCTTCACGTCATTGGTTAGTGAGCGTGCATGCCACAGAAGGGGAATTACATCTTTTTCAGCTTAAACAGCCAAAGTGATACTTGCCACAAGACAACTTGAAACCTGAGGCTGTAGTTCACAAACCCCACATGCGCTCAAACTGGAAATTTGGCTCGTGCTCCATTCCAAAGTCTAAACACACTATGCTCTATTTACACTATTAAACCCTACACTTACAGATTACCTATTTCTAGCAAACCAGTCAATCGTGTGCTTGTTACGATACTGGTGTGTGTTAGGGCATAAATATTTTTGTTCCTGCAATTAAAAAAACTGTATATTTGTAATTCATGAAGAAATAAAGCAATAAACTGTATATTAGATTAGATTACTTTACGAGTTTTAATACTCATTCTTAGATGGTTTTAAACCTGCTACATTAACGTCACTCTGTGTCCTTTTTTTCCCCTTCTTCTTTACTTTTTAGCTTTACGTGACAGGAACTGAAAATACAGGTTGAGCCACAGCCTCAACATGCTGCTCTCAACAGACACTCCAGAAACTCCACAGTGTGGTCGAACTTCCTAAACCCTATAAAGGGAACTGTGTAAATTTACATCCCCTTAATGAGAATTAACATAGCACACTGCTCAGAATGGAACTAGCTGCAACTATCATAGCAAAAGGCAAAACCTGGCAAAAACAAGACCTGAAAGATCGATATGCCTACAAAGACTGACATGCCCTTTTGTACACATCCTGGCTCAGCTCCTCTGAGTGTTATACCAGTGTTTTTCAGTGTTGGCGCTAAAGACGCAAACACGTGCCTGTAAGCATTACAGGAAGCAGACGCAAGGGAGGGAGCAGATTCTGGGCAATGCTTTGACGTCATGTTAAAGAGGCAGTGTTATGTTTACGAGGTTGCAAAACTATTCACATCAATCTAATCTATTTTACTGGATTAATGCCACTACTACAGCCATGAGAAGAAAAAAAAAAACCACACACACACACACACAACAGCAACCTTCTTTGCTCTATGAAATACTAGTTTCGTACATACCTCCTTAGAGTCTTCTTCGCTCTGAATGCTGTCAGTGTCGCTCTCTGTGCACAAAAAGAGACAGAATAGAGACCGATTAACTCAGGGTTTTCTTGAAAGACAGGTTACTGCGGCCAAACAGGCACTACCGAACAACAAAAGCACTTCCTTGTCCTCTTATATATGTAAAGGGCTTAAAAGTTTCCACACCCGGTATGGAGATATGCTTGGTCATGTTCTGCTGAAAATGAGCCAACATCATCCCTCACTGCTAAAATAAAGATTACATCCAAGATATAGTAACGACATTTAATTTTTCTTTTTTTGCTGTCCATGAAACAGGCGCATCTCTAGTCAGTGAATCGGCTTTGTTCAGATCATTTAAATATAAACCATGAATGCATCTAATAACCTATCAATTTTTAGTTATTATAATAATAGTGAATGGGTATATACGGTAGGTAACATATAGCTGGAAGGCAAAAACTCGTCAGCCTCGTGATTAAATGCAGTAAATATGGAAGCGTATTTGCATGTTTCGTGCTGTTGGTTAAGGTGTGTTTGACATCCAGAACTCGTCTGGGTGTGGCATGAAGCAGATTAAAAAAAAAAAAAAAAACTTGTTTGGCTATCATGAATGGTGCTTCTGAATGATCAACACACAAGCCCCAGGTTCTAACCTTTGTGGTTTCTGAGATAAGAAATACACATCTGCCTGGTTGCTTTGGGTTGTTTTTTTTTTTGTATTTTTCAACATGAAATTTGGTTGCTCGTTTGTACTGAGTTTAATATTATAGCCATGTCTCTCCAATAGGCATAAACTATAGTAAAGCCAAGACAACTGGCAATAATATCTATGTATATGAACGGATGACTTTATTAAGTTGCTGCAGCAGTGAAAAAGCTACACCAGCACAAGTGACGCGGTGAGAGTGGATTATGAATTAACTCTCTCCGCTCTGTTATGCCAAGGGTTAAACAGCAATAAACAAAGGACCAGTGACCTTGGTTAGAGTACAGCCAGATAGACGTTAGGTCTTATAGGCAAATATATAAATATGCAGAGCACAGCACAATGTAATGCAGAATATGGTAGGAATCTGAAATTTCATAATCACTGTGGCTTGGGGCTATATGCTTTATTTTAGACAGTGAAAAATTGCCATCTTCACATCATGCCATGGGCGGCACGGTGGTGTAGTGGTTAGCGCTGTCGCCTCACAGCAAGAAGGTCCGGGTTCGAGCCCCGTGGCCGGCGAGGGCCTTTCTGTGCGGAGTTTGCATGTTCTCCCCGTGTCCGCGTGGGTTTCCTCCGGGTGCTCCGGTTTCCCCCACAGTCCAAAGACATGCAGGTTAGGTTAACTGGTGACTCTAAATTGACCGTAGGTGTGAATGTGAGTGTGAATGGTTGTCTGTGTCTATGTGTCAGCCCTGTGATGACCTGGTGACTTGTCCAGGGTGTACCCCGCCTTTCGCCCGTAGTCAGCTGGGATAGGCTCCAGCTTGCCTGCGACCCTGTAGAACAGGATAAAGCGGCTACAGATAATGAGATGAGATGAGACATCACGCCATAAAAGACAGTGTTTTATTTGGCCTTTTATTTGGTACTCTTCTAACTATAATAGTATATCCTGAAAATATCTTTCTCAGTAGTTTGTACGCACAAGCCTATTTTTGAACCATGTCACTGTCCCCATGTAAATGACTCTATATTTCCTGTTGACTGTTTCCTAAAAAGTTCAAAAATATGAACCAGATGCTTGGGAGAAACACAAAACAAATACCACAATCACACTGTAATTCAAAAATTAAATTAGTTAATGACTGCTGAGTACTTTTTAGGGAGCTTTACTCTAACATCAGGCTATAATAGAGACATTTCGACAAAGAGAGGCAGAGAGAAAGAGTATGAAACCTCCGTATGAGGACATTGGAGAGATCTGGAGCGGGTAAGAGTGGCTGGAGCTCACAGCCTGGTCTTCGTTCTCTGTCACCACTTCAATGGTCTGACACACATCCGGGATGATCAGATGGTCTTCGGAGGGACTGTGGCTACCAGCTTCTGTGGAAAAGAAACAGGGAAGAGAGAGTAATTATGAAGAACAGGCAAGGGGGAACTGATGATGCACATGTACGCATGTTTGTATTTGAGTCCGTGGGGGAGTGAGCGGAACGTCTTGGCTGGCGCAGCTCTGGGTCCATAAGAGTTAATGGAATGATGGCTGGATAGCATGGGTAATTAAATTGGCATTTCCTTGTAAATAGTGTGCGGAAGGCAAACAGGCAGGGATTCTGCTCTAATGATTCTGCTTTCTCGAACTTGGACTCTGACCCTATACAGCCTATCTGATGGAAGCCGAGCTGTACTGATAGGAAAACATTAATCAAAACACAAGTTATAAACATATGAAGGATATTGCAAAGTACACTGGAAATAAAAACATAAAAGTGTACGCCTAGATTCTTTGACGCTCAAAAGCAACAGATTTGAACCAGATTTGCAAAACGCTCCCTTTATGCAAACATCAGACTGACCCAGGCTGTGTACAAAAACCACTGCTTAAAACAAAGCCATGATGCCAGTTGGCTATAAAAAGAAAAAGTGTGTTCATTTATATTCAGTGTAAACTCTGAAGAATAAAACATTATTATAAAAATAACCTCAAATAAACACATGACAGTATAAGAAAGTACAAATGTTACAGGATAAAATGTATTAAAAACAAGTCACTGTGTTAAGAAAATGAAAAAAAAAAAAAGTGAAGAATAATGGTTTTGTGTTTTCAATGGCCTGGGAATCTTGAACCAAAGAGTGAGTCACACTACTGAAAACAAGCCTAAAATAACAGACATAATGGTTCGGAGCAGGAATTACGGTAAGTGGTCAGTTGTGTTTTTTTACCCCCTTTTTCACAAAGTCTATCAGCGATTAGTTGTAAATGTCCAAATGATGTAACATTTAGCTTTTTAATAGGTAATTGTGCCTTGAGAGATAAAACAGGAATGAGCTGGGAGGATCCAAAAAAAGCCTATCATATAAAAAAATCTATCATATAAAATAGTACAAAGCACAGTAGAGAAAAAACTGAAATAAGTTGCTAAATATAGCAGAAAAATGCTTGGTTCTGCAATGTGTAGGACTACATTTGTGTGGGGGTGGATGGGTGTGTTTACCTGTTCCTCTGACAGTGTGATCTGCTTCCTGTTTGACTGTTAGTGGTCCTGTACTCCTTGTGGAGCCATTGGTACTCTCCCAGGCAGAGGAAACAGGGCATTGTTGCTCCTCCTACCACCCACCCAGCCACACACACACACACACACACATATAGTTCGGTCAGATACAATAAACTGGCTTTTAACTTCTTTATCAATAGTAATAGGGCCATCCCTTTTATATCAAAACAACTAATACAGCAAATATGAAATGGAGGCTATATGACAGGCTCTATAATTACTTCTTTTTTTTTTTGCTTGCTTGCTTTATTCCGAACAGTAAAGAAGATATAAAAACAAACAAAAAAACAAAAAATTAAAATAAAAAATGCAATCATCAAAACATCGTCATAAACAGAATAGCGTAGCCACAAGGCAATAACATAATAATGTTCGGAAAGGATTAGGAAGAAGTAAATAACTTATCAAATCCTAACCCTTTATACCACCGTTAATCAAACGTCACTTTCCACCATGATAAACTATATATACAAAAGAAAAACAAAATCAACAAAAAAAACATACCAACATACCAAGACATACCAACATGGTATAATATCGCCCAAATCAAATCATATATATACAGTGAACCCTCGCTATAACGCGGTTCATCTTTCGCGGCTTCGCTGTTTCGCGGATTTTTTTTTTTTACAGTGCATAGTGTTCAGAACACTGAACTTCAGCGAGTGGCACAAGAATGGGACCCGTTGATGTGTCGCTCGTTACAGTTTTCAAATATAATCGAAGGTGGCATGTCTGTTTACAAGAATCTTCTTGCCCAGAAGAAAAAAGAGTGCCAACAACTACCCATAACTATGTTCTTCTCTCGGAAAAAGACACCTGCACCACAGCCTTCAGCAGAAAATGACGCTACAGCGGAGCGGAGTCAGGACGAAGAGGCACAGTCAGAGGGACTGTGAAATACGCGTGAGTCGCAATGTGTCTAACCTCGTATTCATTATTAAAAATATTATTTTACAGTATTATTACAGTATTATTATTTTAAAAGTATTAAAAACTGTCAGTTATTTGCAAGAATGTTTTTTTAATTTCTTAAACAAATGCTTTACATTTGTATTGTATAATAGTTGTAAAAAAATAAAGTTGACTATTTCACGGATTTCGCCTATCGCGGGTCCTTTTTGGAACGTAACCCCCGCGATAAATGAGGGTTCACTGTATACAAATACTTATGCTATGCATATATACAGTAGGGTGCATCAGTTGCCCCCAAAAATGAAAAGTTCCTCCGATCATGATGCATTTTTATTTTTATGTTCCTTTTGGTAAAAACACTGGGTGAAATATTTTGACAAAATTCTAAAGTTTATTAATGGTGGCACCAGGAGCTCAAAGTTATGGAAAAAGCTGCTATTTTATGACTTTTATAACAAAATTTCGATCACTTTTCATGAAACATTATGGCACCTTATAGATTATACCAAATATCTTAGATCCACATTTTTAGTACATATTCTAAATATATTATCAAGCACAGTTTGAGTTTTAGCTGTTCATTGAATCATTGTTCAACTACTTTTAAACAATACAAATGTATTATGAATCACATTAATGCTTCTCAATCCCTTGCAAAGGTTCTTAACATGATCTCTGGGTCACAAGGAATCAATAAATGGAGTCCAACATTGTGATTCAAAGTCAAACCTTACACGAAAACATAAAATAAGCGTTTTTTGGCAAAAAATGAACCTCATGGTGCCGCCATTAGACTTTTGAACATGGTCAAAAAATTTTACAGGATGTCTTTATTGGTGAAAAGGAACACCCAAACAAAAATGCATCAGATTTTATGAAAGTGAGGGCAACTGATGCACCCTAATATACACACATACAATACATATATACAGTACATACATATGCACATGCCTATAACTATACACATCCATACGTACACAGACACCCATATCATAATTATGCATATTATGCTTATATATTTTTATATAATATATCTGTATGTGGGGCGGCACGGTGGTGTAGTGGTTAGCGCTGTCGCCTCACAGCAAGAAGGTCCGGGTTCGAGCCCCGTGGCCGGCGAGGGCCTTTCTGTGTGGAGTTTGCATGTTCTCCCCGTGTCCGCGTGGGTTTCCTCCGGGTGCTCCGGTTTCCCCCACAGTCCAAAGACATGCAGGTTAGGTTAACTGGTGACTCTAAATTGAGCGTAGGTGTGAATGTGAGTGTGAATGGTTGTCTGTGTCTATGTGTCAGCCCTGTGATGACCTGGCGACTTGTCCAGGGTGTACCCCGCCTTTCGCCCGTAGTCAGCTGGGATAGGCTCCAGCTTGCCTGCAACCCTGTAGGACAGGATAAAGCGGCTAGAGATAATGAGATGAGATATCTGTATGTACCCATACCCACATATCTCATCTCATTATCTCTAGCCGCTTTATCCTTCTACAGGGTCGCAGGCAAGCTGGAGCCTATCCCAGCTGACTACGGGCGAAAGGCGGGGTACACCCTGGACAAGTCGCCAGGTCATCACAGGGCTGACACATAGACACAGACAACCATTCACACTCACATTCACACCTACGCTCAATTTAGAGTCACCAGTTAACCTAACCTGCATGTCTTTGGACTGTGGGGGAAACCGGAGCACCCGGAGGAAACCCACGCGGACAACATGCAAACTCCACACAGAAAGGCCCTCGCCGGCCCCGGGGCTCGAACCCAGGACCTTCTTGCTGTGAGGCGACAGCGCTAACCACTACACCGCCGTGCCGCCTACCCACATATATACACTTATATTATCAATAGCACGTTATTGTAATTCCTCCTCCCTATACCTCGTAATTATCTTTGTGTCTCATTTACAAAGATCACTCACATCAACTTTTTTTTTTACTGCACATTGTAACTCTCTGGTCAAAATGACTCGAAAATCTCACAGAAAGCTGCATGTTTGATGGATGATTTTTCATCCTCAAATCCACATAAAAATGAATTATTCTCCACATTAGTTATGCAATTCCTGGTGACAGAGTACTTTTTGAAAGTGATAAATACGTATATTGTAAATGCCAGGAACTTACCTTTACCTTTATGTCTTTTTCTGGTCTCTTCTTTCCTATTAGACAAGACAATCATAAATGAATAAACGATATCACATCATTTTAGTTTTGGGGTTTTTTTTTTTCAATAAACATAATATGGTAAGGAAACATTATTTACAGAGGGACGTATTACCCATTTGCACTAGAGGCTCTATGACTGTGCACTTGTGTTGGTGGTTGGGACAGACACTAACCTCTCTTTGACTGTCTTTCAGATGGTGAGAGCATCTTGTAAACCCGAAAGGCGTTTGTTCCTTTTTTGATGCTTTTATCTTTCACCTCCTCAATGTCAGGCAGGGAGTTCATAGCACAGCGGAAGTTTGCTTTCCATGTTTTGGGGTCCGGCTTGTCCACCCCTGGTTGGTATTTACCTAAATAATGAAAAGCGGTTAAAGAATACGTGTGCACACAATAATAAACACAATGCATTATTAAGACGGGCATGATGCCGATTGATATTCGAAACAACGTGCGAGTATATTATTTTGGAAAGACCTGTTTGTATAAAGTACTTACACACATACCTGTATGTATGGCCCAGTTTCGAAAAAGAGGCGCATCTTTCTCCACATCCCAACCATGCCGTGCAGCATGCATCCACGGAATCTGAAAAATTTTCTTTTCCTACAAATGTGGCCATTCAAAACAAAACACATCATAAATATTATGACGTGGTATGGTTTGGGGTGTGTGTGTGTGTGTGTGTGTGTGTGAGTGAGAGCTCATGTGTAGGTGTACTCAGGAAATATCAAATACATTCAAGGTGAACAATCATAGACGTGCATCATTTTCATACAGATACATGTATGAGGAAGCAGCTATCCAAATGATCAGTTTAAGAGTATTGAACTTATAGAGAAATAGGTGACAGGCTGATCGTGCTCAACAGGGCTGGGTTATATAACAATATGATATAGATATTGCGATAAATTCATACCACAACATATTTTTGTGAGATAAAGCCAGTTTTGCTCTCTTGGTTCCTGACCATAGATGGCTTTGGTAGCACTAGGATTTCAATTTGTGATC
Organism: Neoarius graeffei; assembly: GCF_027579695.1. NCBI lineage: Eukaryota > Metazoa > Chordata > Actinopteri > Siluriformes > Ariidae > Neoarius > Neoarius graeffei. The sequence goes on from NC_083576.1 coordinate 57,305,889, forward strand.
TCATGATAACGGGGGAACTCTTTACAGTTGGCCATGGCCACTCAGGAGGCTGATATATATATAGAAATATATATATATGGACACAAGTGTTTTACTGGGAAATACGCCACTCACGGCATGGTGGTGTAGTGGTTAGCGCTGTCACCTCACAGCAAGAAGGTCCGGGTTCGAGCCCCGTGGCCGGCGAGGGCCTTTCTGTGTGGAGTTTGCATGTTCTCCCCGTGTCCGCGTGGGTTTCCTCCGGGTGCTCCGGTTTCCCCCACAGTCCAAAGACATGCAGGTTAGGTTAACTGGTGACTCTAAATTGACTGTAGGTGTGAATGTGAGTGTGAATGGTTGTCTGTGTCTATGTGTCAGCCCTGTGATGACCTGGCGACTTGTCCAGGGTGTACCCCGCCTTTCGCCCGTAGTCAGCTGGGATAGGCTCCAGCTTGCCTGCAACCCTGTAGGACAGGATAAAGCGGCTACAGATAATGAGATGAGATACGCCACTCATGTTTTGTGCTGCATCCAGGACATGGAATGGAGATCCAAAACCGTGCCACAATTCTCCATATGCCACTCGTGAGGAAACCGATGAATTGTTTTGATAAATTTGGGTACTTTTTGTTTGTGAATGTTTATCTTCTCGTGTTGAAAAACTCGCACTTTTCACATGGAACACATTGCAGATCTGCGTGACATATTTCCTGATATTTCACTCCGATGACGTCATTCCCAGTGTTTTCCCGCTGACTTGATGTGTGTTGTCAAAATGGTGAACGGTTCAAAATTAAAATTATTTTGATTAACGTGCATATTTTTTTTGTGGATGTCTCCATATAATATAAAAAAACATTACATGTTGGCGCAAAGATATGAAGTTCATTTTCCAGTGTTGAAAATATTTTCACTCGTTCATTTTGCTCGCTCGTGAATATGTTCACCACTTGAAGATAAACTTCATATCTTCATGGCATCGTGTAATATTTTCTCTCTCTCTCTCTCTCTCTCTCTCTCTCTATATATATATATATATATATATATATATATATATATAGTTGTTTTATAAAGGCTGATATATATATATATATATATATATAGTTGTTTTATAAAGGCTGATTGTAAGCAGTTTATTTGATGCTAAATTTCTGTAATGAATCATTAAAATTGTAAAACGTTATATAAAATATTATACACAGTATATAAATGTTATGCATGAAATGAAAAATAAATGTTTGAATTTTATAATAAAGAGCTTATACCTTTTCAATAAAATGATTGAGTCTTCTTTTATATAATTTGTGTAAACAATTTTATTTACCAGCTTATCTTTTTTATTAAGTAAAAGTATCACAAAATTGTTTTAACGCAGCAATACTGTTCTGTTGGAAATTTCTTGGCCTAGATATCGTGATACATATCACGGATGATATTTCTGTCACATCATCCACCTCTATTGCTCAGCATTATTTATTAACAATGATGAAAAGGCATTTCCCCCATTTTAAAGGAAGAGCATTGTGCTTACCCTGTTAACCCATTTAAGTCCTGGTATTTTACACGAATTTATCTGTTCCTCCAGCCACGGTCGCATACGCATTCTCTCCACGGGCATAGTGGCCTAGAGAGAGAGAGAGAGAGAGAGAGAGAGAGGGAGGGAGGGAGGGGAGCAACAAAGTTATCTGGATTGTGTCATCCTTAGATAACTACACTTCTACCACAGGCTTACATTCTTTCATTAATATACAGGAAACAAAGCCAGGAAAATGTCAGGGGGAAAAAACAGCCTAACGTTTTAAAATCCTGACCCATTTTCCAGTTATAAAGTGGATTACTGAACATCCAAATGGTTTATTGGAAAACAACTGTCTTGATTCATCTAAGTTTCCAAACTTGTGCAATGCACTTATGTATCCCAAAACACTGGAACACACCAACACAAATTTGTGAAAGCAATTCTTATCCACAGACCTCCTCAATATCATAGAATGTCTTTGGCTAATTCGTGTTTTGTTTTTCGTGCAAATTTCACAGTCTGTGTTTGTGTGTGGGTTTATTTTTTGTATTAAATACAATAAGATATGGTGCAGAATGAGAACAAAATAGCAAAAATACATTATTGCACAAAAGTTGTCATGTTACCTGTATTTCCAGGCAAAACCTGGTATCACAGAAAGGCTACAGAAATATAACTTGCCTGGGACTGTTTTTCCGTCCTGTACCGATTTGAATATTGAGGGTCGGCCCTATGCTGCACAGACTAGCTGAATCTTAATGATCTCCTTCCCAGAAGTGCATCCCATATCTGCACTACCGGTCAAACATTTGGAATTAAAATCTTGCAAATTAATAACTGTATTTTTTAAAGCAAGTAACAAACCGTACCAGCAACAGTGCAGCAATGGCATACTGCTTTAACTTTTTTTTTTTCACTCAACTTCTACGTTAAGCGAATGATTTGGAAAGTGGCATCTAACCCTACAGGTTGTGTCAGTTGTTGGGAAATTGAACTTAATAGCAGAACGTTTGTAAAACAAACAAAAATCACTGCTTGCTTTAAAACTTGCTGCCTGTTGTGTAATTTGCACATCACTCAACATGCACATCTTCAGACCTCGTGATCTCTAATGCTCCTCCTTCCTGTCAGGATCAGGAGTAGGAATAATTAAGCAGCACGGTAAGTATACCACACATCAGTAGGTTACATAAATAATCAGGTTATGCCACATTTTCTTTGTGAAAAAGAATCACACTGTATTCTGGAAGCACAACGACACCGAGCTGTATTTACGCCTGTGGCTGTGCCCTGAAACTGGGTACATATCATTATATAGAACTGTGCAAGACCACAGGACTCTAGGTTTTTTTTAAAATCTTAATTCATGTCAGCCCTGTGATGACCTGGTGACTTGTCCAGGGTGTACCCCGCCTCTCGCCCATAGTCAGCTGGGATAGGATCCAGCTTGCCTGCGACCCTGTAGGGCAGGATAAGCGACTACAGATAACGGATGGATGGATGGAAATCTTGATTCGAAAATGCATTTCACAACAACTCATTTTACACATACGAAATAAATTAACTATTTTTAAGAACAGTGTGTAAATTATGCATGGCATCAAGTGGGTGTTTGACCTCCTGCTCAGCTGATCTAGCCTTCTGCTCTTCCTTTCAAAGCTCTTACTCATTACTTGTGGCATTGGATTGAGTAAATGTATTCCAACTGAGAAAAGAATTAAATTGTCCGATCCCAAAGATCACAACACGTGGAAAAAAAAAAATATATATATATATATACACATCCAAACATCCAAGGCTACAATAACAGGTTGGCACAAGTCGTAAAAGGTCGTGCACAAAGAGCATTCACACAGGCTGTTCAAACCAGTTACTCATTGACAAGCTCGAGCTCGGCTTTACTGAGACCTGCGAGATCTTAAATCAATGTCCAGTCGGCCTTCGAGTTATTGCAGAAATGAATAGACATTAATAAATGGGTTATAATCAAATAATGAGGTGGAAATGCAGAGTAACAGCCTGTTCTGGAACATGCTTCTCTCAAACTTGGCAAGTTTGTTTGACTGCTGGACACACAGAGAGAGAGAGAGAGAGAGAGAGAGAGAGAGAGAGAGAGACATAGATAGATAGATAGATAGATAGATAGATAGATAGATAGATAGATAGAAACAGAGATAGAGACAGAGAGAGATAGAGAGAGACAAACAGAGAGAGAGACAGGCAGACAGACAGAGAGATAAAGAGAGAGAGAGACAGACAGAGATAGAGACAGAGACAAACAGAGAGAGAGAGAGACAGACAGACAGAGATAGAGACAGAGAGAGAGAGACAGGCAGACAGACAGAGAGATAAACAGAGACAGACAGACAGAGAGAGAAATAGACAGAGAGAGATAGAGAGAGACAAACAGAGAGAGAGACAGGCAGACAGATAAAGAGAGAGAGACAGACAGAGATAGAGACAGAGAGAGACAAACAGAGACAGAGAGACAGACAGAGAGAGAGACAGACAGAGAGAGATAGAGACAGAGAGAGACAGACAGACAGACAGAGAGAGATAGAGACAGAGAGAGACAGACAGAGAGAGAGAGAGACAGAGAGAGACAGACAGAGAGAGAGACAGACAGAGAGAGATAGAGACAGAGAGAGACAGACAGAGAGAGAGAGAGACAGAGAGATAGAGACAGAGAGACAGACAGACAAACAAACCCTCATATTCAACACAAACAAGCAGACTATTTCAGCAACTAGCTAAAAATGCTAACGTGACTTACAGTGTCCTCGGTTACCAGCATTCTCATAGCAGTGTATTGTAGCTAAACAGAGACGGAGCAAGTTTTCTCTCTCTCTCTCTCTCTGAGCATGAACTGTCAGACTGGCCCCCGACTGCAAGTTCACCGTCCACCCATCCCTTTCAGAGCGTCAAGTCATTTCAAAAGTGAAAATAACCCGTTCCCAGATCCCGCTGGATGGAAACAACTCCAGCACTTTCGATTCTTTGCTTGTTGCCACAGCGGCGCGCGCGCGCGGCACACAAAACCCTACACGGAGCTCGCGCACAAAATATTCGGCCCCATAAATAAGCAAGGCGGAAGTGGCTCTGCTTTACCTGCAAATTCGAGATGAAATCCGACTCGGAGCAGCTCCGCAATGTGGCCGGGGTACACGCGGACGGGCTGTCTTTAATCCGTGCGTGAGTGAGAAGAAAAAGCGAAAAGTTTAAGGAAATTCGGAGTCCAGATCGAAAGCAAAACAAGTAAAGGAAACAGCGCTGGCTGGAAATCCCCTCCCGAGCTCGCGCGCGCTCTCTCTGTGTGTGTGGTGTGGTGTGTTGGGGGGAGGAGGGGGCGGGGCAGAGCTCGAGGGCGCTGCGTCGGGGCGCGCGCGCCTCATTTTCATTTTCACTTCCCCGCTGCTGTGCCGCACTCAGAGCGCCAAGAGCGCAACGCAGCGCTCAAACTTCACCCCAATCACAACTGACACGCACTAGCAACTCTTGCTGGCAACAACAAAAAAGCGCCTTGCTTTCTTAACATCCTTTTTTTTTTTTTTTTGCATTACAGGCGCAGACCTGCAGAGACATGATTTTATCCACTAGTAGCTTATTTATTTATTTGTGGTGTTTTCTTTTTAAATCGTTTTTAAGGGTAGAATGTAGTTTCACCAGTCCGGTTTGTTTGCTTATTGCACTGTTTAGTGCATCCCATTTTGTTTTATTATTAGTCACTAATAATAATAATAATAATAATATGGTGGTGTAGTGGTTAGCACTGTCGCCTCACAGCAGGAAGGTCCTGGGTTCGAGAGGGCCTTTCTGTGCGGAGTTTGCATGTTCTCTCCGTGTCCGCGTGGGTTTCCTCTGGGTGCTCCGGTTTCCCTCACAGTCCAAAGACATGCAGGTTAGGTTAACTGGTGACTCTAAATTGAGCGTAGGTGTGAATGTGAGTGTGAATGGTTGTCTGTGTCTATGTGTCAGCCCTGTGATGACCTGGCGACTTGTCCAGGGTGTACCCCGCTTTTCGCCCGTAGTCAGCTGGGATAGGCTCCAGCTTGCCTGCGACCCTGTAGAACAGGATAAAGCAGCTAGAGATAATGAGATAATAATAATAATATGGTGGTGTAGTGGTTAGCACTGTCGCCTCACAGCAAGAAGGTCCTGGATTCGAGAGGGCCTTTCTATGCGGAGTTTGCATGTTCTCCACCTGTCTGCGTGGGTTTCCTCCGGGTGCTCCGGTTTCCCCCACAGTCCAAAAACATGCAGGTTCGCCATAGTCAGCTGGGATAGGCTCCAGCTTGCCTGCGACCCTGTAGAACAGGATAAGCAGCTACAAATGATGGATGGAGAATAATAATAATAATTTGGCAGCACAGTGGTGTAGTTGTTAGCACTGTTGCCTCACAGCAAGAAGGTCCTGGGTTCAAGCCCAGCAGCTGATGAGGGCCTTTCTGTGTGGAGTTTGCATGTTCTCCCCGTGTGCTCTGGTTTCCCCCACAGTCCAAAGATATGCAGGTTAGGCTAATTGGTGGCTCTAAATTGACTGTAGGTGTGAATGGTTGTTTGTCTCTACGTGTCAGCCCTGCAATGATCTGGTGACTTGTCCAGGATGTACCTCACCTCTCACCCATAGTCAGCTGGGATCCAGCTTGCCCGTGACCCTGCACAGGATGAGTGGTTATAGATGGATTATTATTATTATTATTATTATTGCTATTATTATTGAGCCCCACTATTTATCAGCAGGTCCTCACTGTTGTGCACTACCAAGCAAAAGTAATTCACAAATATGGACTTGATCAAGCAAATCCTGGGTTCGAACCTTGAAGTCACCCAGGGCCTTTCTGTGTGGAGTTTGCATGCTCTAATATTCTAATAATATAATCCAACATAACCCAAATTTTTGCATGGTAGTGTAACTACATACTCATTAAACCTATTAGTTTCATAGTAGGTAACATATGTTTTAAAATGAATAACTGGGGAGAAAAAAACCCTGTAAATTAGCTGCTTTATGCTTTACACACAGCGTTATGAAGATGTAAAAGCATAGACCATTGACCAACCAACTTTGGATATAAAGTATCCATGTAAACACTGTTAAAAGTAATAAGCAACTGTAAAACATTGTCAGAATACACATATCCATCATTTATTGCTCTTTAATTAGTTTCACAACGTTTAGGCAGTAGGATAGGCACGCTGGTAATTTTTTTGCGATGTTGAATGTGAAATGAATGTGAATCTTAAAGACAAAGTCATACCAGTTCTGCTTTCCATTCTGCGCAAAACACAAGTTTTGTACTCTTTGGCACAGTGAAATTTGATGATGAAAGTGGAAATGAAAACGAGAAAAAAAATAATGTAATTACTGTGCAATACACTGGTGATTAAAAGAGACATGTTTGTTGTAGAATAGAACCAGGCAGAGGTAGTGAAGTGTACAACAAGAAATGAAGTATGCTTTAGATTAGAAAGTGACACTGAGATCTATGACAAAATCTAACAATTTGGAAGAATGATTGGAAACAGAAGTGCGGAAATGGACGTGAGTGGAGACTCAGAGGCACGATTCGATCCGAGTTTGGTTTTAGAAAACAGATTAAGATATTTGTTCACATTTCTCCAGTAGTACATACAGGGTTTGTATTGGGGGAAAATGCTACTATCCAACAATATGAATACCAGCTAACCACGAATACGAGTTCGTCCAGTGTAGTCCAAACCTCCTATACTAAACTAAACGCTATTCATTTTAAGTCAAATTATCATTTTGGAAAGTACAGGTCTTTGGTCAGCATGGACACAATGCATGGTATTTGTTTCTTGTCACTAAAACCAGGATTGTTGGAGCAAGACTGGAACTCTAGTGCCACCTTGCGGTTGACCCGTGTCATGAGCTGCATAATCTCCAGTTCTCTGCCATACTTAGTCAGCATTTCACATAGACTGGTGATGAACCAAGATCCGTTGGTTGTGTTTCTCCAAGCATAATATCCTGTAGGGGGGAGTATAGGAATTAAAACACACACTACACAGATCTGAATGGACAAATTATTCAGAAAATTAAGGGTATATGTGATGTTCACAGTCACATCATTAAAGTGCATATCACGGGTAAATTCAGGAGCGAGATCAATGTAATTCTCCTATTTGATATTAAACTTTGGTCAAATATCTGTCACATTTTGCATTTTGTGCAATTTTATTTTTACCTTGCGCAATACCAGAAAAATTCAGTTGAAATCAAGCCATTTGAGGCGAATTGGTCCGCCTCTGAAAAAACTTGGCATTTGGATTTCCCAGGAAACATTGATTTTCGTGACGTCATCTGCGGGACGCCTCCTTCTGAATCCTACGTCAGCGCTGGTTTGTTTATGAGAAAACGACCTGGTGGTTTTCTGCAAATTTCTTCAACGTTATCACGTAATTATTAAAATGGTTAACAGATGTATCGTAGGAGGGTGTAGCAACACCAATCTTGATGGGATCAGTACTCATCGCTTCCCACATTGCGCTCAAGCAACAATTCCATATTTCAATGCAAAATCGCTAGCTGCTAAACTTGGTCTACACAGGCTGGGCACTGAAACCGTGCAAAGCTCGCGCAGCCTGCTGGCGCTTCCGCAGGTGACGTCACGAATCTGGCTCCAGACTCCCTTGGGATTTTTCCAGACGCGTTTTGTTATTTTATTTTTTTTCTGCTGTAGACAGATGGCCTTGTGCAAAATTACCGTTCTGGATGAGTGTGTAAAGGGACATTCTTTCATATAAAAAAAAGCGAATTTGGTCCAGGATATGCACTTTAAGCCGTGACCCGGAAACTGTTTAATCTTAAACGTATTAAGAAAAAAGTACACTAGAACATGAAACATGAGACATAGTAAACTTAAACATTACAACTCCTTTATACTTCTGGGTTTTTATTCAGTTACTGTATGTAGTAATATTTAACAATCCATGGTCAAATGTTTAATAATAATAATAAGAAGAAGGGGGGGCGGCATGGTGGTGTAGTGGTTAGCGCTGTCACCTCACAGCAAGAAGGTCCGGGTTCGAGCCCCGGGGCCGGCGAGGGCCTTTCTGTGCGGAGTTTGCATGTTCTCCCCGTGTCGGCGTGGGTTTCCTCCGGGTGCTCCGGTTTCCCCCACAGTCCAAAGACATGCAGGTTAGGCTAACTGGTGATTCTAAATTGACCATAGATGTGAATGTGAGTGTGAATGGTTGTTTGTCTCTATGTGTCAGCCCTGTGATGACCTGGCGACTTGTCCAGGGTGTAGACGGATAGGCTCCAGCTTGCCTGCGACCCTGTAGAACAGGATAAGTGGCTACAGATAATGGATGGATGGATAAGAAGAAGAATTGACTGCAGAAGCTTAAAAGACTTAATATAAGTTTAAGTAGAAAATGTGTGTGCCCGCACTGAGTACTTCAGCATCTTAGCCTAGTGTGCAATCACTTCACTCTGTTTTTTTAAACTACAAAGTTCAACTTTTAATTAGGATGTCTGTCTTAGGAAAAAAAAAGCCCAAATGATTTGCCTGAACAAAATAATAGACTGGAAAAAAAAAGCATTATGTGTCAGATTTCAGCTGCCCTGGACTTCAGTTCCCATCAGCCCTCACAACAGATCACATGACCATAACTATCCAGGCTTTCCCTTGCTATTATTTTGCTCAACTTATGACTCTTGTTCTGACTTTGTTAGTTTTGTTTGTCTTTTATTTAAAAAAAAAAGATCCTGCACTTGCATCCGTCTTCACCACTGCTGTCTGATATCTCTCGACATTTGTGACAACCATTTATTACACCATCCTTGTTAGTCAGCTTGATGTAAAAGTGAGAAAAGGTGAAAAGGATTTAGCTCGTCAAAGTAATCAGATCCAAAATGTACATGACCGTGCAGATTGTTAATTCTCCCTTCCAGTACTCTGTATATCATACGAGATGTACAGTTGCCATTGGACTACCATGAACCTGCCTACATTCGAGTATAAACAGGTGTCTTACCTGGAGCAGTAGAGTATGCATACAGGAAGTCTGCTTCAACAGGAATCTTTTGTGTGCACTCTGACTCACTAACACTATCAGTCTCAATGCCAGGATCCAAATCAGTTCCACGACAAGCCTGAACAAAATACAGGACTGTATTTAGCAAGGATAACACTATAACACGCTGTACAGTTTTACAATTTGTCTCCTAATAACCAAAACGACAAAAGGTTTTGTGACGTGGTATTTCTGCTTAAACATATGAACACTACTGTAGCCTAAGGCATAAATTTACAGTGACTCAAACTTGCTTGAGATGAGTAAATAAACGGCAAACAACCAAACTGTAAAACGCAACAAAGACCAAATGTGAAATAATACATTAGACACAGATCACTGGGCAACTGGATGTCACTGGCTAGCTAATCATACTGACTAACAAGAACAAAGACAGGTAAATAGCGACCCTTCATTCATTTATTGTTTCATTCATTCATTTTCAGTAAGCCTTTTATTCTGGTCAGGGTTGCTATGGATCCAGAGTCTATCCCAGAAGCAGTGGGCATGAGACTGAATACACTTAGGATGGGATGTCAGTCTATCTAAGTTCGCCACTTACACCTTGAGGCAATTTATCCAAGGGAGTAACTTTGATTTTGACACTGGTGGGGACACAAAAGTGATCCAAGGCAGAGCTTCCGAAAGGTGTTTTTTTTTTTTTCCATTAGCAATCATAATTTCATGTCATGCAGATCTTATAGGTTAACGAGGGCAGCCGTGGCCTAATGGTTAGGGAGTTGGTCTTTGGATCCCAGGGTTGCAGGTTCAAATCCCACCCTTACATCTCCATCCATGGCTGAAGTGCCCTTGAGCAAGGCACCTAACTCAACATTGCTCCAGGGACTGTAACCGATACCCTGTACCAAAATAGTGACAGTAAGTCGCTTTGGATAAAAGCGTCAGCTAAATGTAACATCATGTAATGAAAGTCAAGGAGGCAACTTCAGAGTTCTCAGCTTTACTCATGCAGGATGTTAAGGGCTGCAAAAGTGCAACATACTGTTAATCATGGGTGCAGATACATTTTTTGAACTGGGGGGGACAAAGCTGCCAGCAAACCAACCCCAACCCCGATATGCCTGTCAAACTTGTTGTGGGTAACCATAGCAACCAAGCTCGAGCTCGCAACCTGTGCAGTCTGCGCAGCTCAACCAACCGAATATCAGTCTTTGTTTTGTTTTATGTGAGTTATAGCAACTATGTATGTACTGCTGTGCACCTCAATAAACCGAATGGTAATTAGTCTTTTGATTTTTCCGTGAGGTTTGCCTTATGCAAAGAAAGACAGCATAGACGTTTTTTCCTCCCTATAAGTGGGGGGGACCGAACGAGGTGAATTTAAGTCTGGGTGGGACGAATCCCACCCGTCCCACCCTCTATCTGCGCCCGTGCTGTTAATTAACATACATCAAGAACATTGAAACACATAACTACAACATGTAAGTACACATAAATGAAATGTAAATGTGTTGGTTACTGATACTCAAACATAAGCACAAACAAATTAGTTTACACTGGTTGCTCCTATTTGAAAGAACCAAACACATGCCTACTGTCTGTAACAGAGACAAACTGCTGGCAGATTTCTGTCAGGTCAGTATTCCTTTTCTCTGCAGCTATGCAGTAGCCTAGCTCTGATGCGTCCTGTCACGTTGCTAAACCTGCCTAAGGAGCCGCAGCAATACTTTTATGAAGGGCTTCCATACATCAAAAGGATTTTGTTGAGTTTTTAAAGCTCAACGGAAACCCTGCACTTACATTCTTGACTTTGAAGAAGAATGAACGAATGTCTCGTTTCTTGAGAGGGGGGCCGTCATCCATGATACTCAAGTCAGCATGCGAGTCGTAGGGCAAGCATGCATGGACATCGAAGTCCAGCTCAATTTGTAGGCTGACGGAGAGTGGGGGGTGCGTGGGGTAGGTCAGGTGTGTACGTGTGAGATACAGGGGGTTGATGGGCGGGTAGTCACGGCTGCTGTGGGAAGTGTGCTGCTTTTACAGCAGATGGAGTGACAGCTGGGATAGCCAACCATGTAAGTTAGCGAGAAACAGGTAGCTAATCAGAGAATGATATCTACGTTAGAGGGGGGATTATTAGCAGTGTCATACATTTAACCCTTTGTGTGCCATATAATCATTGCTCAGGTTAGGACACCGATTTTATTGATCGTGATTACACAGTAGCGGCTGAATATTGGTAGGGACACGTCCCTAGCGTCCCTACCCAAAATTACGCCCTAGAATTTATCCACCATTCCATCTACTCAAAGGAAACCAAAGTGTACACAGAAAAAACAAGTGAAACTCCATGCAGACAGTAAGCAGAAATCAGGATTGAGCCTGAGAACCTAAAGCTGTGAGGCAGCAACACTACTGCTCTAATGTGCCACCCTTAATAATATCTTGTCCCTTATGTCAGCTGAAAAGTTGTTCATGAATGCTGTGCAGAAATGCATTTATAATTCAAGTTTTAAATTTTTGAGGAAAGAGAAATAGTTCTGATGCTGACTAAAGGAAATTGATATGTCACTGGCGGCACGGTGGTGTAAGTGGTTAGCACCGTCGCCTCACAGCAAGAAGGTCCGGGTTCGAGCCCAGCAACTGGCGAGGGCCTTTCTGTGTGGAGTTTGCATGTTCTCCCCATGTCTGTGTGGGTTTCCTCCACAGTCCAAAGACATGCGGTTAGGTTAACATGGGGCGGCCTTGGGCTGAGGTGCCCTTGAGCAAGGTACCTAACCCCTGACTGCTCCCCGGGCGCTGTAGTATGGCTGCCCACTGCTCTTAGTGTGTGCGCCAAGAGATGGGTTAAATGCAGAGGATGAATCTTACTGTGCTTGAAGTGTGCATGTGACAAATAAAGGTTTCTTCTTCTAGAAATGTGCGTTAAGCTTAATTTTGTATCAGTCGCAAAAATTGTCATGATGTAAATTAACATAACACAAACTGTAAGTGTTCTATGTCTCGCTATAGATTTTTGTTACAAGACATTAAACTAAATCTGACTAGGCAGACTAGTTATAACGTTTTGCCACTGATTTATAGTGATGCGAGTTCAGGAGTGTATACTGTACGTGACCATGTTTAGAAAGAATGAGTCTGTATTTCCCCGTGTCTGTGTGGGTTTTGTCTAGGTGCTCCGGTTTCCTTCCACCTGCCAAAACATGGAATGTGGAGTAGCTATGCTAAATTGCCCCGAGATGTGAACAAGTGTTTTTATACATGTGTTCATTATGCTCTGTGATTGACTGGTGCCCAGTGCTCACAGAATAGGCTTTGGATTCACTGCAACCCTGACAAGGATAAAGTGGATAATGAAAATAAATGAATGAGTGAGTGAGTGAGTGAGTATACGACCTTCCGTCTGTAAAAGAACACGTGCAGATGACCTCATTAGTATAGGTAATCGTATGGGGCCGAGTAAAATTAAGGATTAATTTCACAAGCGATTTCGAAGTTGGGCGGCACGGTGGTGTAGTGGTTAGCGCTGTCGCCTCACAGCAAGAAGGTCCGGGTTCGAGCCCCATGGCCGGCGAGGGCCTTTCTGTGCGGAGTTTGCATGTTCTCCCCGTGTCCGCGTGGGTTTCCTCTGGGTGCTCCGGTTTCCCCCACAGTCCAAAGACATGCAGGTTAGGTTAACTGGTGACTCTAAATTGACCGTAGGTGTGAATGTGAGTGTGAATGGTTGTCTGTGTCTATGTGTCAGCCCTGTGATGACCTAGCGACTTGTCCAGGGTGTACCCCGCCTTTCGCCCGTAGTCAGCTGGGATAGGCTCCAGCTTGCCTGTGACCCTGTGGGACAGGATAAAGCGGCTAGAGATAATGAGATGAGATTTCGAAGTTTTGAAAATTGCCCGAATTGCGAAGCGACGAGGGCAATTTCAAAACTTTGAAATCACGAGCGAAATTGATCCTTAATTTTACGAGGAACCATACGATTACTTGTTTATAATATACAGGGCCAAATTCATACTTCGGAAGCCATTCAAGTTCACAGCATTTGTCATTCACGTTTTCTGAACCAATCAGGGCGCAAGACTATCTTGCACGTTTGAATCAGTTTCTAAAGCGTCTTTCATCGTCACACAGCGACACAACACGAGGATTTTAACATCTTTCAGGATCGATCGTGGATATTTCTCTTGTCTCAGATACCGAGCCGGTGCTGCCTGCATTACTTTAAGAGAGTCTGGTTCATAGTTTTCCCCATTTTCTTTCCTCACTTCTGCATAAAACTGCGATAGCACCTTGTCTAACTTACAGCATTCATATGCCACTAGAGAGGCGTTTATTTGTCTTTCTGCGGCCCATTTCTTAAACACGGAAAGCCAAAAATTCGTACTTTTTTTGGTATTTTCATTTTCGCTTGCAGCTTTCAAATGGTTTATCATTTCTTCATCAAATATAGCGAAATGCGGCGTTGCAGAGTCAGCCATTTTGTTGACAAAATTTGCTAATTTTTGTAACCGTAACCAAGCAACGAACTAGCCAATAGCAATTCAGAAATACGGCCCCGTGTTAAGGAAAAAAGCCCTCCCTGATTGACCAATCAGAATTGAGTAATTTGGCCCCATGTATTATAACCTCGCTAAACCTCAGTCCTATACTGATCATGAAATATCAAAGTGTCTATTATACTTTTGCTGTAATAGCAGAATGAGGTAAAGCCCTATATCCTGACAAAATAAGAAATGCAATCATCTTCAAATCTGTTTAGCATATATTTATGCATTGTCACATAATCATTTAAATTCAGACCTGAATGATGAAGAGTTTAGGTTTGCCAACTAGTGAGAGACACCGATCTCCTCGGAAGAGTCCAGTCAGAGTTTTCAGCTCAATGAAATCATCAGTGCCATAGATCACACCTTCATCCCCATGGCTTAGGATCACACACACAAACATGGCTGACTGGCTGTGGTCCTCTTGGGATACTGAAAGAAAGAAATTAAACATTACAATCCTAGCACACATTTCAGTAATCATAAACAGATGCAGAAATTACAGTTAACACCAATGAGAAAAGAATGTAATGGCGACAGACGCTCTAAAACGGAGGGTTAGTCTTAAAGTGCCATTCCACCATTGGATGTATTTTTTTGGCATAAAATACAATATATTTTATGACAACATGACTAGACAGAGAAATCTTTTAGCTTCAAAATGATATATCAAACATAATTTTTTGACAACGACAAGTATATTAATTTTGCGACCAAAGTCACCTACCCTTTTAATTTCCGCGCGGTAGTGAAACGTGATGTCATCGGCAGGTTCCCCTTCTTGTGTACCACGTCACGTGTGACGTGGCACAGATTATCAGCAATGGCGGATAGAACGCGATTGTCAGCTTCGGAAAAGAAGCGAAGGAAAATAGCACGTGATGCCCAAAGGAGACGGTCGATGGTGAATATCGGCACAGCAATCGACAAGTGGAAATCGCGTTCTATCCGCCATTGCTGATAATCTGTGCCACGTCACACGTGACATGGTACACAAGAAGGGGAACCTGCCGATGACATCACGTTTCACTACCGCGCGGAAATTAAAAGGGTAGGTGACTTTGGTCGCAAAATTAATATACTTGTCGTTGTCAAAAAATTATGTTTGATATATCATTTTGAAGCTAAAAGATTTCTCTGTCTCGTCATCTCATCTCATGCCGCTTTATCCTTCTACAGGGTCGCAGGCAAGCTGGAGCCTATCCCAGCTGACTATGGGCGAAAGGCGGGGTACACCCTGGACAAGTCGCCAGGTCATCACAGGGCTGACACATAGACACAGACAACCATTCACACCTACGGTCAATTTAGAGTCACCAGTTAACCTAACCTGCATGTCTTTGGACTGTGGGGGAAACCGGAGCACCCGGAGGAAACCCACGCGGACACAGGGAGAACATGCAAACTCCACACAGAAAGGCCCTCGCCGGCCCCGGGGCTCGAACCCAGGACCTTCTTGCTGTGAGGCGACAGCGCTAACCACTACACCACCGTGCCGCCTGTCTAGTCATGTTGTCATAAAATATATTGTATTTTATGCTAAAGAATACATCCAATGGTGGAATGGCACTTTAAGATAGCCAAAACAATTTCGGATAAAATGACTCATCTGTGTTTTAAGCATAGAATTACTATGTTAATTTATATATGTGGAATATGAGTCCATCAAACCTGATTTTAAAAGCTGTGTCATCTGTGAAACAGTTTGGTCATTTTGGATCACAGTTCTGAAGCCCAGCTTGCAGAAGACTGTCATTAGGTTTGCAGCATCAACATCTGTTCCGTTGCGTTCACCCATGCCTCCAAAGAAAAATAGTTATAAATAAAATGATCTGAGACGCTAATCACATGGACCAAACAAGAAACAGATGTTGCCCGTTTTAGTTTTACCTGTATTTTTGTGAAAATTTTTGTTGTTGATGATGACACATTTCCCAAGCTTGGGGTAGTCCATACGGTACGCATCTGAATCAGCTCCTGCATAGCCTTTGGCATGAACAGTTTCATTGTGAGCAACTGTCCTGAAGGAAGAGAATATAAACGTGAAATTAAAATGTGAAAGACGACAAGGAGAATTAACTGAATTAGATTTTTATTTCCAGTTTTACAGCAGCAAAACAAGGATTTTTTTTTCAAAGAGTTTCAATTTTCACAACTTATCAGGTACATTTTTTACATGTATATAATCCCCAACAGCATCACAACATTCAGCAAATATGAGTAAATCTTTTTGATTATACGTATACAGTTGACTAAATTGGTAAAATGCTTACTCAGATTTATAATTAAAGTGAATATTTATAGGAAATAAATTACAAAAAACGAGAAATACAGGCCTCGACATTAACTTTTACACCCACTTGCCCCACAATATTATAGTAGTACTCACCCCCTATTTTGCGAGTACTACTTTTTTTTTTTAGGAAAACCATAGAATAGTTGTGAATTGCAACATAAAATGAAGATCACACATTGAGTTGAAGTTTGGTTATTGATTAAGTTTATTATTAAGTTTGGTTATTGGTTACTTTTTTACTTGTAACAGACAATAACAATTTTATCCAAAATAGTTTTTCCTGCCTTAGTCAATTTATTTCCATTTCACATGCATGCAGCTGTAAAGTTCAGTGTGTTTGTGTAGAACTCTCTCGGACTGTAGGTTCATTACTCGATAATGTCAAAATCATAAAATAGAAATCTATAACAAAGTTTGTATGAAGAAAACAATGGGGTGCCAAGACTTTTGAACAGTATGTTTGAGAATATTTATATATCGTTTTTTGTTACATCATCCACCTCTAGGTTTAAAAAAATGTGCTGCGTCATGACAGACAGGATAATGTTTGAGTTTAAAATTATACAACCCCGATTCCAAAAAAGTTGGGAAAAAAGTGCAAATTGTAAATAAAAACGGAATGCAATAATTTACAAATCTCAAAAACTGATATTGTATTCACAATAGAACATAGACAACATATCAAATGTCGAAAGTGAGACATTTTGAAATTTCATGCCAAATATTGGCTCATTTGAAATTTCATCACACATCTCAAAAAAGTTGGGACAGGGGCAATAAGAGGCTGGAAAAGTTAAAGGTACAAAAAAGGAACAGCTGGAGGACCAAATTGCAACTCATTAGGTCAATTGGCAATAGGTCATTAACATGACTGGGTATAAAAAGAGCATCTTGGAGTGGCAGCGGCTCTCAGAAGTAAAGATGGGAAGAGGATCACCAATCCCCCTAATTCTGCACCGACAAATAGTGGAGCAATATCAGAAAGGAGTTCGACAGTGTAAAATTGCAGAGTTTGAACATATCATCATCTACAGTGCATAATATCATCAAAAGATTCAGAGAATCTGGAAGAATCTCTGTGCCTAAGGGTCAAGGCTGGAAAACCATACTGGGTGCCCATGATCTTCAGGCCCTTAGACGGCACTGCATCACATACAGGCATGCTTCTGTATTGGAAATCACAAAATGGGCTCAGGAATATTTCCAGAGAACATTATCTGTGAACACAATTCACCGTGCCATCCGCCGTTGCCAGCTAAAACTCTATAGTTCAAAGAAGAAGCCGTATCTAAACATGATCCAGAAGCGCAGACGTCTTCTCTGGGCCAAGGCTCATTTAAAATGGACTGTGGCAAAGTGGAAAACTGTTCTGTGGTCAGACGAATCAAAATTTGAAGTTCTTTATGGAAATCAGGGACGCCGTGTCATTCGGACTAAAGAGGAGAAGGACGACCCAAGTTGTTATCAGCGCTCAGTTCAGAAGCCTGCATTTCTGATGGTATGGGGTTGCATTAGTGCGTGTGGCATGGGCAGCTTACACATCTGGAAAGACACCATCAATGCTGAAAGGTATATCCAGGTTCTAGAGCAACATATGCTCCCATCCAGACGACGTCTCTTTCAGGGAAGACCTTGCATTTTCCAACATGACAATGCCAAACCACATACTGCATCAATTACAGCATCATGGCTGTGTAGAAGAAGGGTCCGGGTACTGAACTGGCCAGCCTGCAGTCCAGATCTTTCACCCATAGAAAACATTTGGCGCATCATAAAACGGAAGATACGACAAAAAAGACCTAAGACAGTTGAGCAACTAGAATCCTACATTAGACAAGAATGGGTTAACATTCCTATCCCTAAACTTGAGCAACTTGTCTCCTCAGTCCCCAGACGTTTACAGACTGTTGTAAAGAGAAAAGGGGATGTCTCACAGTGGTAAACATGGCCTTGTCCCAACTTTTTTGAGATGTGTTGTTGTCATGAAATTTAAAATCACCTAATTTTTCTCTTTAAATGATAAATTTTCTCAGTTTAAACATTTGATATGTCATCTATGTCAGGGGCGCAGATAGGATTTTTGAACTGGGGGGGGACTGAGCTGTCAGCAAATGATTCCATTTTGTGTGTATATATATATATATATATATATATATATATATATATATATATATATATATATACACACTACCATTCAAAAGTTTGGGGTCACTTTGAAATGTCCTTATGCTGCATTCATGTGCTATGGGAAGATGATATTTTCCAGTTGGGAAGTGGTATTTACCAGTGTGTTGTGTTCACATGCTTTTGTTGTTGTTGACAAATTAAAGATGGTGGACCAGATTCAAGTTAGCAATAGTAAGTTAGCTATCGTTAGCAATAGCGTCTGCTCTGGATAGGTAAAAACAAACCATAACAACACATTTTTAAAGGAAACGGATTTCTAACGTATTATATTACACTTGTTAATGACGCAACATTGCATAGACACAAAAAACTACCCACTAGTACTAGTAAAAAAAAACTTTAGTAGCGTACAGTGCTTAACATTCAAGTGTCTTGTACCGCTCGCTGCCATGTTGAAAAGGTTAAAGTTCATCTCATCTCGGCAACTCATGTATCAAAATTTTCTACGAGTTGCCCAGTGGAAAATACCACAAGAGGGGGCGTTCATGTGTGCTTTCCATGTCGGCGTTTGGTATTTACCATAATTCCCATAGCACATGAACGCAGCATTATTTTTGAAAGAAAAGCACTGTTCTTTTCAATGAAGATCACTTTAAACTAATCAGAAATCCACTCTATACATTGCTAATGTGGTAAATGACTATTCTAGCTGCAAATGTGTGGTTTTTGGTGCAATATCTCCATAGGTGTATAGAGGCCCATTTCCAGCAACTCTCACTCCAGTGTTCTAATGGTACAATGTGTTTGCTCATTGCCTCAGAAGGCTAATGGATGATTAGAAAACCCTTGTACAATCATGTTAGCACAGCTGAAAACAGTTGAGCTCTTTAGAGAAGCTATAAAACTGACCTTCCTTTGAGCAGATTGAGTTTCTGGAGCATCACATTTGTGGGGTCGATTAAATGCTCAAAATGGCCAGAAAAATGTCTTGACTATATTTTCTATTCATTTTACAACTTATGGTGGTAAATAAAAGTGTGACTTTTCATGGAAAACACAAAATTGTCTGGCTGACCCCAAACTTTTGAACGGTAGTGTGTATACATGTTATTTCACCTCCCTCACTGCCATCACCAGGAACTACCTGCAGGCCAGGACAATGATAACATTTTAACATAGCCTATGGAAATCCACAGTTTACACATTATCATCACGCACAGAAATTGCAAAACTGCAAAACTAGTTTTAAAACCGCTAAGTTCCAACTGTTAAACATAGCGAGAGGCTGGGCTACGTGTGTGTGTGTAAAGTGTAAACCAGTGTATCCTGACTTTCTAACTATGCCTGTGTGTTGTGTGAGCGGCAGTCAGTCAACAACTCTTCGCAAAGTTTCCTTATGAAACAATATGCTCGCTGAAATTATGGCAGGGAACGCCAGATTAAACATTAAAACTGCCTTCTGAGCACTGTATCTACAGGCTACCACCGAAAGAAGGAGGCTACCAGAAAGGCATCACTCCGTACGATTTTACTTGCACTACGACATTACTTTGAACAGACTATCAAAAAATTGCAAGGTGATATGATAAAGTAAGGCACAATTTACTTACAGCCGTTTTTTTTTTTTTTTGAAAAAACGATGCAATCGTTTTCTGCCTTTTGGCACCCTTCATCATGCCGTGTTGGGGTCCTGAACTAGGAGGAGCTGTCCCCGATATGCCTGTCAAACTTGTTGTGGGTAACCATAGCAACCAAGCTCGAGCTCGCAACCTGTGCAGTCTGTGCAGTTGCAACTATGTATATACTGCTGTGCACCTCAATAAACCGAATGGTAATTAGTCTTTTGATTTTTCCATGAGGTTTGCCTTATGCAAAGAAAGACAGCATAGACGTTTTTTCCTCCCTATAAGTGGGGGGGACCGAACGAGGTGAATTTAAATCTGGGTGGGACGAATCCCACCAGTCCCCCCCTCTATCTGCGCCCGTGATCTATGTTCTATTCTGAATAAAATATGGAATTTTGAAACTTCCACATGATTGCATTCCATTTTTATTTACAATTTGTACTTTGTCCCAACTTTTTTGGAATCGGGGTTGTAGTTTAGTGTGTAGGTTGTGGGTATTTTATACAGCCCTGGCAACCTGTAACTGAATCAGTGCAGCCGGTCTGTCATGACGCAGCGTGGTTTTTTGTTTGTTTGTTTGTTTGTTTGTTTGTGTGTTTTTAAATAAACCTAGAGGTGGATGATATAAAAAAAAACAACCCCCCGATATATAAATATTTTGTATAGGACTGTATTTCTTTGACAACAGAAACAAAGCTCCAGCTCTCTCTGCTCTTAATCTGTTCTGTTCTTTCAGGATTTATCGCGCATGTCACTCCTTGTTGACACCGCTGTAATTATCACCGTTGACCCAGCTGTAATTATCACGTGATGCGTCATGTCATGCACAAGGGGTCTATAAACAGTACACGTACCATACTATAACAGCGTGGGCACATAAAATAACTTGCAAAGCAGTAAATGAAACTGAGACTAAGAAACAGCCAAGACATAATGGCGGATACATAGTGAGGGATGCTTTTCGGAACTGAAATAAAAGATTAAAAAGCCTAATTTTTGTGGTGCTAGTTCATGACGTGCTCATTCTAATTTGTCCGGCCGGGCATGTCAGGGACATATTCCACTTGCCTGAATGCATGTTTCACTTGCCCCGGAAAATCGGGCAGTCCTTAATGTCAAACCCTGAAATAGTCTAATAAGCAATGCATAAAACCACAAAATCATACTGAATTACAAACCTACAGGGTACAGGCTCAATACTTTGACACTTTGGTCAAAGAAAGATGTTAAAGCTGGGACAGTATACTTAAAAAATAGTGCTGGAATATCCTTCAGACTATAGACTATAGACAGTAAAATCAAAATTTGATAATCTGATTTAATAATTTTTGCACCACAATTATTACATCAGATTATCACTTATATTACTTTATAAGTTGTACATTTTAAAAAAGGTTTACTTTGTGGATTCGCTCTTCTTGGCATCCACGTGGTCTTCTCCGTCCACTCTACCGCCGATCTTCACACCCGACATGGCCTTGAGAAGAACAAGTGGATGTGCAAGAAATACTGGTTAAGGCAGTATTCTCTAAGAATCTTTAGAAATTGCTTCCTTAATACATAAAAAACATTTGAGCTAAACAGCCTAATGTCACAACCAACATGTGTAGGCATGAATTATTTCGACAAGAATCCTTCCTGACAGAATCTCATCTCATCTCATTATCTCTAGCCGCTTTATCCTGTTCTACAGGGTCGCAGGCAAGCTGGAGCCTATCCCAGCTGACTACGGGCGAAAGGCGGGGTACACCCTGGACAAGTCGCCAGGTCATCACAGGGCTGACACATAGACACAGACAACCATTCACACTCACATTCACACCTACGCTCAATTTAGAGTCACCAGTTAACCTAACCTGCATCTCTTTGGACTGTGGGGGAAACCGGAGCACCCGGAGGAAACCCACGCGGACACGGAGAGAACATGCAAACTCCACACAGAAAGGCCCTTGCCGGGCCCGGAACCCAGGACCTTCTTGCTGTGAGGCGACAGCGCTAACCACTACACCACCGTGCCGCCCCCTGACAGAATCATACTTGAAAATAATAATTGTGCTGACTTGTCATAATCATCACCCTGTGCATGTTCATGCTTTACTACCTTCGTAAAATCCCTAAAGATATATTCATAGTGCCAGTCAAAAGTTTGGACACATCTACTCATTCATAGGTTTTTCTGTATTTTGATTATTTTCTACATTGTAGAACAACACTGAAGACCTCAAAACTATGAAGTAACATATGGAACATACAGTATATGGAATTATATCTCATCTCATCTCATTATCTCTAGCCGCTTTATCCTTCTACAGGGTCGCAGGCAAGCTGGAGCCTATCCCAGCTGAC
This sequence comes from Neoarius graeffei, assembly GCF_027579695.1. Classification (NCBI taxonomy): domain Eukaryota; kingdom Metazoa; phylum Chordata; class Actinopteri; order Siluriformes; family Ariidae; genus Neoarius; species Neoarius graeffei. Next base: position 57,328,326 of record NC_083576.1, read on the forward strand.
TATGGGCGAAAGGCAGGGTACACCCTGGACAAGTCGCCAGGTCATCACAGGGCTGACACATAGACACAGACAACCATTCACACTCACATTCACACCTACGGTCAATTTAGAGTCACCAGTTAACCTAACCTGCATATCTTTGGACTGTGGGGGAAACCGGAGCACCCGGAGGAAACCCACGCGGACACGGAGAGAACATGCAAACTCCACACAGAAAGGCCCTTGCCGGGCCCGGAACCCAGGACCTTCTTGCTGTGAGGCGACAGCGCTAACCACTACACCACCGTGCCGCCCCCTGACAGAATCATACTTGAAAATAATAATTGTGCTGACTTGTCATAATCATCACCCTGTGCATGTTCATGCTTTACTACCTTCGTAAAATCCCTAAAGATATATTCATAGTGCCAGTCAAAAGTTTGGACACATCTACTCATTCATAGGTTTTTCTGTATTTTGATTATTTTCTACATTGTAGAACAACACTGAAGACCTCAAAACTATGAAGTAACATATGGAACATACAGTATATGGAATTATATGGTAAACAAAAAAAGTGTTAAAAAAATTTTCATATTTTAGAGTCTTCAAAGTATCCACCATTGGTCTTGATGATGCTTTGCACACTATTGGCATTATCTTACCCAGCTTCATGACGGCATCACCTGGAATGCTTTTCAGTTAACAGGTGCCTCGCCAAAAGTTAACCAGTGCAATTTCTTGCCTTCTTAATGCATTTAAGACCATCAAACAGTTTCAGTCACTTCTTCCAACTTGTCCCACTTATGCGTGTGGGGTCGCTGCCATGTGGACCCTATTGAGCTACGTCATATTAATTGGAGCACAGTTTTACAACGGATGCCCTTCCTGCCTCAACATTCCCATTTCCGGGCTTGGGAAACAACCATTCATACACATGTTCAATTTAGAGTCACCAGTTAACCTAACTGCATGTCTTTGGACTGTGGTGGAAACAGGAGCACCTGGAGGAAACCCAAAAAGACACAGAGGAGAACATGCAAACTCCACACAGAAAGGCCCCCGTCAGCCACTAGGCTCAAACCCAGAACCTTCTTGCTGTGAGGCGACAGTGCTAACCACTGTGCCACCCATAAGCCCATCAAACAGTAAATAATAAATAATAAACATACAGTAAATAGCCCTATTCCACAACTGTAGTAATCCATATTATGTCAAGAACCGCTCAACTAAGTGAAGAGAAACGACATCCATTATTACTTTAAATAAAGACTAAGTAGCATAATATTTATAATGACAATTACATGTATTTCCTCTTGCACTGGATAAACAGCTTTCAGTTTCTTTTTGAACACTTATCAGTTTCACCACTCATACTCTGTGAGTCAGAGTCAACTTTAAGTCAAAGTTCAAGGTTTTTTTTTTATTATTTGTACCTAACCATCTCATTATCTGTAGCCGCTTTATCCTGTTCTACAGGGTCGCAGGCAAGCTGGAGCCTATCCCAGCTGACTACGGGCAAAAGGCACCCAAGTCGCCAGGTCATCACAGGGCTGACACATAGACACAGACAACCATTCACACTCACATTCACACCTACGGTCAATTTAGAGTCACCAGTTAACCTAACCTGCATGTCTTTGGACTGTGGGGGAAACCGGAGCACCCGGAGGAAACCCACAGGGAGAACATGCAAACTCCGCACAGAAAGGCCCTCGCCGGCCCCGGGGCTCGAACCCGGACCTTCTTGCTGTGAGGCAACAGCGCTAACCACTACACCACCGTGCCGCCCTGTACCTAACCAATTAATCCTAAAACTGTAAAGTCATGTTAAGGTTATTTACTTTTAAGTTTCTTTAAATTAAATTTTACTTTCTTTACTTGGCCATGCCTGCTCTCAGTATATAGAATTATGCGAAACCTTTAGATGACACGCTGGCTTCTTATACAGGTCTAAAACATGTCCTAATCAGTAACAGCAATGTCACGCACGTTGATTAGTAATCTCACTATGACTGGAACCGTCTCAAAAAGTGACTGCGCCCGAAACTAACACAGTGACTGATACAGCCTACAGCTTTATAAGAATGAAAACGAGCCAACTTACAAAGTGTTGTCCGAAGCTGAGAAATGAAAGAATAATGTACACCTCTGTACTTTCCGGGTACTGGAGTTTTTTACAGTAAATACGCCCCTCCCCCCGAGCCGTCACTAAATACTGTAGCTCCGCCCACTGCTATCCGACCAGCTCGAGACGTCAAGCTCCGCGTGCACAGATGCATTCTGACGCGCGCACACTGCAACTACATAACATTCTCTCTCGCTCTCTCTCTGTCTCTGTCTCTCTCTCTGTCTCTCTCTCTGTCTCTCTCTCTCTGTCTCTCTCTGTCTCGCTCTCTCTCTCTGTCTCGCTCTCTCTCTCTCTGTCTGTCTCTCTGTCTCTGTCTCTCTCTCTCGGTCTCTCTCTCTCTCTGTCTCGCTCTCTCTCTCTCTGTCTGTCTCTCTGTCTCTGTCTCTCTCTCTCGGTCTCTCTCTCTCTCTGTCTCTCTCTCTCGGTCTCTCTCTCTCTCTCTCAGTCTCTCTCTCTCTGTCTCGCTCTCTCTCTCTCTCTGTCTCTGTCTCGCTCTCTCGGTCTCTCTCTCTGTCTCTCTCTCTGTCTCTCTCTCTCGGTCTCTCTCTCTCTCTCTCTCTCTGTCTCTGTCTCTCTCTCTCTGTCTCTCTCTCTGTCTCTCTCTCTCTGTCTCTCTCTCTCGGTCTCTCTCTGTCTCTCGCTCTCTCTCTCTCTCTGTCTCTCTCTCTCGGTCTCTGTCTCTCTCTCTCTGTCTCTCTCGGTCTCTCTCTGTCTCTCTCTCTCGGTCTCTCTCGCTCTCTCTCTGTCTGTCTCTCTCAGTGGTGTGCACAGACATTTTGGGGGGCAAGTGCTCTGGGGGGAAAAAGGGCACTTTTTTGCGCATGTGGAACACCTTATTATAAAAGTCTGAGATTTAACCCTCCTCTTGTGTTCGGGTCGCCACTGACCCGTTTTAGTTTTTAAAGGTATAAAACAACCACTTAATGTTAATTTATTACATCAAGGCTTTTTGACTTTGCCAGGAATCTCTAGTTGAACAAAATAGAAAAAGAAATTTTTGTTTTCCTAAATCTGAAAATGGTCTAGCAAAAAATATAATACTTATGGGTGATTCTTAGAATTTGTGCACTTTTAGAGTCTCTGGTCATATTTTTAAAAATAATAGCAATTTTGGACAAATTCCTCTTTCTATGTGAAAAAGATAATAAAAAAAACTCTTATAAAAAATTTACCACCTCTTAAATACAATTTTTTAATACTTTTCACCCTCCTGGAAGTTGCAAAATCACTGTTTTCCCTTGTCACACCCCCAGAGTTTCCAACCTCAACAATGCAAAAAAAGGTTAAAAGTATCAGTTATATGAGAAATGTTGATGCAGTTAAATTAAGAAAGACTAAAATAAATAAAATATAGTGTAATATTTCATTTAAGTCCACTGTCAATATTATATTTTATACAAAATGTACCTGTCACACACCATTGGCGTCATTTCCACCACAACGCCTATTTTCCCTTTAAAAAAGTTCTTGTGAAAGATTGTTTGGGTAGTTTCCATGGAAATGTGAAGTGACATCAGAGCACATGTTGGACATGGAGGCCAGTTAAATTTCCACCCACAACTATTGAAGAAAAATCAAGGTAAATATTGCTTGATCAGCAAATATATTTATTGTATGTCATTTCCAAACATGCTGTAGTTCCATTGTTGTTTTGAAAAAGATTGCAATTTTTGCATAAAAAGAATAATGTTGCATGCATGAAATGTTAACTATCAATTCAAAGCTAATCAATGAAGCCATCAGCCATTTTTCATGAAAAAAATGTAGAAATGTCATTTCCACCACAGTCATTTCCACCACACTGCCGTCTGTGGTGGAAAAGACAGTATGTGGTGGAAATGACATTTCAGATTATAAATGAGTGGTGTAGATTTTGAAAGTGAATATATTCCTTTAATAGGCCCTTACCTTTACTATATAATATACTACTATATACTACTATACTCTCAAAATGTACTTAAATCAATTTATTTTCATCTTTTTTAAGATGCCTCCAAAGACAACAAAAGAAAGATCACAAGCCTATCGAGACAAAATAAAAGCCGATCCTATAAAATATGAGGAGAAACTTAAACAAGACAGAGAGAGATATTTGAGGAAAAAGGAAAAAGGAGTTGTCAAGCCAATCACAGACATGACAAAGCGAGAGCAACGGAAACAGAGGAGACAATGGAGAACATATCAAAGGAACAGAAGAGAGAATATTAAAAAAACTCAAACATTGCAGACGTACCTTACCATTACCACACCACCACTGTCTCCTGAACCTGCCATTCAACATCAGGCTGTTGACCTGAATCAGGCTGTTGACCTGCAGCCCACACCACCATCTACGCAATCTGAGTTCCAAAAGAAGAGAGGAAGAAGAAAGGTGGCAAGGCATCGCACGAAGGTGTACTCAGCCCTATTTGAAAGCAATGAGAAACTGCACAGAGCCTTACAACAAGTGGACAAATACCGCCAGCGGTTACATAGACTAAAGAAGAAAATGGAGCAGACGGACTCTCCAAAGTCCAAAGCCAACCGCCAAATGGGTGCAGAACCTCCTATCCTCCGGAGAACCTTGGTCTTCCACAACGCTTTGATTGCTGAAATTAGAGTTAAATACAAAAACCTGAAAGCAAACAAAGATAAACGAATAATCTCAACTATAATGGCAGGAAAAGTGTTAAAGAAATACCGACTTCAAAAAAGGGCTAAAAGGGAGGTTGGTGTGTCAAGTAGGGCAGTGCATGAGGAAAACACAAGGAAGAAAAAGATAAGCATGGTCACCAACAAACAAATTCAAACATTCCTGGAAAGAGTTGTCTATGACACTAAAGTTACTGAAATAATCTTTTATTTGAAGTACTGTTGCCAACCCCCTGTTTTTGGGTTATTTACAGCATGTACTGTTACGGTTCTGTGAAAGTTTGAAGATTTTTTGAACAAGCCATAATTTAAATGTTAACCGCAACACTGAAGTGGACAGGTGTGCTCAGTTTTTTCACATGGTGTTGTAAAACGAAGTTGAATGATTGACATTTTTTTCTAATAAATATATGTACGTGTCCTCTATGTGTTAAGTCATTGTCATTTCCACAACACCATGTCATTTCCATCACAGCTTGTCATTTCCATCACCACACATCTCATCTCTCATCTCATTATCTGTAGCCGCTTTATCCTTCTACAGGGTCGCAGGCAAGCTGGAGCCTATCCCAGCTGACTACGGGCGAAAGGCGGGGTACACCCTGGACAAGTCGCCAGGTCATCACAGGGCTGACACATAGACACAGACAACCATTCACACTCACATTCACACCTACGGTCAATTTAGAGTCACCAGTTAACCTAACCTGCATGTCTTTGGACTGTGGGGGAAACCGGAGCACCCGGAGGAAACCCACGCGGACACGGGGAGAACATGCAAACTCCGCACAGAAAGGCCCTCGCCGGCCCCGGGGCTCGAACCCAGGACCTTCTTGCTGTGAGGCGACAGCGCTAACCACTACACCACCGTGCCGCCCTATCACCACACATATTTTTCAGAAAATTTCCAAAAACTAGTCAGTTCATATTAAAATCACATATACATTTCTTGATGGTTTGCCTTACTTTATGTAACAAGACAGATTATTCATTATTTACAAGGACCTCCTCAAAGTAATATTGAATTTCACGCTGTGGAAAATGTACCTTTCAGCATTTGATCCTTAGAACTGTTAATTTACATCATTCAGAAATTAATGATTGTTGTAAATACTGGTAACTGGTACAACTAGTTAAACTAATGGTCCTAGAAGGATCCTGGGATGTTTAAATTATTGCACTGTTTATTTATTTCTGTTAATTGAAATGTGGTGGAAATGACAGTTGTTTATTCCGGGTCAGGTAAAATGTGAAAAATAACAATTATTCTTGTAAATTTAGTTTGAAATCTTATGGATCTCAATACTATAATGGTTATTTAAACATATGAATCTGTGTGAGTTCAAATTGGATAGTCTTTTTTTCACTCAACTTCACAAGGCCAAAGGTGCACATAATCTAAGAATCACCCTTATATGCAGTTGTTTCTGGGCGGCACAGTGGTGTAGTGGTTAGCACTGTCGCCTCACAGCAAGAAGGTCCGGGTTCGAGCCCCGTGGCTGGCGAGGGCCTTTCTGTGCGGAGTTTGCATGTTCTCCCCGTGTCCGCGTGGGTTTCCTCCGGGTGCTCCGGTTTCCCCCACAGTCCAAAGACATGCAGGTTAGGTTAACTGGTGACTCTAAATTGAGCGTAGGTGTGAATGTGAGTGTGAATGGTTGTCTGTGTCTATGTGTCAGCCCTGTGATGACCTGGCGACTTGTCCAGGGTGTACCCCGCCTCTCGCCCGTAGTCAGCTGGGATAGGCTCCAGCTTGCCTGCGACCCTGTAGAACAGGATAAAGCGGCTAGAGATGATGAGATGAGTTGTTTCTGTATGCGACGGGCTACTTCACGAAAGCTTGGGCTTAGAGGGCAAACAATACATTTTCACTCGATTCATGTGTTACCTGGCTGGTGGGGCAGGGGAAGAGCTGACTGACTGCCCGATGTGTTGTCTGCGCTACGACAAGGCCGTGGCTTCCAGGACGCTATGCTGCTGCAACCTCACATTGAATGCACTGCACGCTTGTTCACGTGACAGAGCAAGAGAGACAGAGGTGCGGAGGGGGCACACATCGGGACATTATTTTCACACACTTTTAATGCCGCGGCTTTTCTAAAAGATCATGTCGACATTGGCCTCAGTAAACTGTAAAAAAAAAAAAAATTCAAAAGGGCACTTTTTTGGACAGAGGGCAGAGGGGCAGGTGCTTGAGCACCACCTCGTGTCTATCTGTGCACGCCACTGCTCTCTCTGTCTCTCTCGCTCTCTCTGTCTCTCTAGCTCTCTCTCTGTCTCTCTCTCTCTCGCTCTCTCTGTCTCTCGGTCTCTCGCTCTCTGTCTCTTTCTCTCTGTCTCTCTCTCTCGCTCTCTCTGTCTCTCTCTGTCTCTCTCTCGGTCTCTCACTCTCGGTCTCTCGCTCTCTGTCTCTCTCTCTCGGTCTCTCTCTCTCGCTGTCTCTCTCTCACTCGCTCTCTCGGTCTCTCTCGCTCTCTCTCTTGCTGTCTCTGTCTCTCTCTCTCTCTCTGTCTCTCTCTCGCTCTCTCTGTCTCTCTCTCGCTCTCTCTCTGTCTCTCTCTCGCTCTCTCTCTCACTCGCTCTCTCTCTCGGTCTCTCTCGCTCTCTCTCTTGCTGTCTCTCTCTGTCTCTGTCTCTCTCTGTCTCTCAGTCTCGCTCTCTCAGTCTCTCTCTCTCAGTCTCTCTCTCTCTCTCTCTCTCTCGGTCTCTCTCTCTCTCGGTCTCTCTCTCGGTCTCTCTCTGTCTCTCTCTCTCTCTCTCAGTCTCTCTCTGTCTCTCTCTCGGTCTCTCTCTCTCGGTCTCTCTCTCTCTCTCTCTCGGTCTCTCTCTCTTTCGGTCTCTCTCTCTCTCTCTCTCGCTCTCTCTCTCGCTCTCTCTGTCTCTCTCTCGGTCTCTCTCTCTCGCTCTCTCTCTGTCTCTCTCTCTGTCTCTCTCTCTCTTGGTCTCTCTCTCTCTCTCTCTCTCTCTCTCACGGTCTCTCTCTGTCTCTCTCTCTCTGTCACTCTCTTTGTCTCTCTCTCTCTCGCTCTCTCTGTCTCTCTCTCTCTCTCTCTCTCTCGGTACCTCGCTCTCTGTCTCTCTCTCTCTGTCTCTCTCTCGCTGTCTCTCGCTCTCTCTCGCTGTCTCTCTCTCACTCGCTCTTTCTCTCGGTCTCTCTCTCGGTCTCTCTCTCCCTCTCTCTGTCTCTCTCTCTGTCTCTCTCTCTTTCGGTCTCTCTCTCTCGGTCTCTCTCTCTCTCTCGGTCTCTCTTGCTCTCTCTCTCGCTTTCTCTGTCTCTCGCTCTCTCTCTCGGTCTCTCTCTCGGTCTCTCTCTGTCTCTCTCGCGCTCTCTCTCTCTCAGTCTCTCTCTGTCTCTCTCTCGGTCTCTCTCTCTCGGTCTCTCTCTCTCTCTCTCTCTCTCTCTCTCGCTCGGTCTCTCTCTCTTTCGGTCTCTCTCTCTCGGTCTCTCTCTCTCGGTCTCTCTCTCTCTCTCACTTTCTCTGTCTCTCACTCTCGGTCTCTCTCTCTTGGTCTCTCTCTCTCGCTCTCTCTCTGTCTCTCTCTCGGTCTCTCTCTCTCTCGGTCTCTCTCTGTCTCTCTCTCGGTCTCTCTCGGTCTCTCTCGCTCTCTCTCTTGCTTTCTCTGTCTCTCGCTCTCTCTCAGTCTCTCTCTGTCTCTCGCTCTCTCTGTCTCTCTCTCGGTCTCTCTCTCTTGGTCTCTGTCTCTCGCTCTCTCTCTGTCTCTCTCTCGGTCTCTCTCTCTCTCGGTCTCTCTCTCGGTCTCTCTTGCTCTCTCTGTCTCGCTCTCTCTCTGTCTCTCTCTCTCGGTCTCTCTCTTGGTCTCTCTCTCTCTGTCTCTCTCTTGGTCTCTCTCTCTCGGTCTCTCTCTCTCTCGGTCTCTCTCGCGCTCTCTCTCGCTGTCTCTGTGTCTTGCTCTCTCTTTCGGTCTCTCTCTGTCTCTCTCTCTTGCTCTTTGTCTCTCTCTCAGTCTCTCTCTCAGTCTCTCTCTCGGTCTCTCTCTCTCTCTCGGTCTCTCTCTCTCACTCTCTCTGTCTCTCGCTCTCTCTTTCGGTCTCTCTCTGTCTCTCTCTCTCTCTCTCTCTTGCTCTCTCTCTGTCTCTCTCTCTCGGTCTCTCTCTCGGTCTCTCTTGCTCTCTCTGTCTCGCTCTCTCTCTGTTTCTCTCTCTCGGTCTCTCTCTTGGTCTCTCTCTCTCTGTCTCTCTCTTGGTCTCTCTCTCTCGGTCTCTCTCTCTCTCTCTCGGTCTCTCTCGCGCTCTCTCTCGCTGTCTCTGTGTCTTGCTCTCTCTTTCGGTCTCTCTCTGTCTCTCTCTCTTGCTCTTTGTCTCTCTCTCAGTCTCTCTCATTGTGCGCATGCGTGAGTGAGTGGGTGGAGCTGCGGAGCGTGTGTGTGTGAGTGAGTCGTTTGGGTGCTTCGCACCCTTTCTCTCTATTTTCTAAACTTTTTCTTGGTATTTTTTCTTTTCTTATGGTTGTTTTGTAGATTTGTGGCTAGAGTAGAGTTTGTTTTTTTGAGTTTAGTTTTTCCTCCCAAGCTTGAGCGTCTGCTCCCCTGTGTCGGAAGCATGACGGCTTCAGGCGCGGAGAGGTTTGAAACTTTAACGCGGCAGCATGGAATTAGGATCATTTCCTCTGATAGTGTAGAGGATTGCAGTTTGGCAATCGGGAAAATCATTGGGCATGAAAATATAGTGTCTGCCGCACGCATGAATAAAGCGGTTGTTGTGTTTCTTGCAAAGACTGAATTTGTAAACATTTTGGTTGAAAGAGGCATTGGAGTAAACGGTGAATTTATTCCTGTGACTCCGTTGGCAACACCTTCGAAGAAGGTTATTATTTCCAACGTTCCGCCTTTTATAAAAGACGAAGTGTTGCTTGAATCATTATCTAGGTATGGCAAAGTTGTTTCATCAGTGAAAAAGATTGGAATAGCTAGCAAATCGCCACTCTTAAAACATGTCGTGTCCTTTCGGCGCTTTGTGTTTATGATTGTTGAGGGGAACCGTGACTTGGATCTGGCCATCAATATCAAGGTGGATGGTGTCAATTATGGTGTATATGCAACCACCCATATTATGAGATGTTTTGGCTGTGGGGAAACTGGGCATATGGTACGTTCTTGTCCTAAAAAGCAACCAGAAAGTAACAATGATGCTGGACAGGCCTCTCAGGGTGGCTTGCAAACGGAAGGAGGTGGTGAGGGAGCAGAAAATCCACTCGCACCTCAAGTGCAAACTGAAGGAGGTGGTGAGGGGGCAGAAAATCCACTCGCACCTCAAGTGCAAACTGAAAGAGGTGGTGAGGGGGCAGAAAATCCACCCGTGCCACAAGTGCAAACTGAAGCTGAAACAGCCGATGTCGCACCCATTGATCCGGTAGTTTCAGCTGAATCAGTGAGTGACCAAGTCAAATTTGATGTAGAAATGAGCGTGGCTAATTCACAAGGGAGTGAAGTTCTTACCCCAGTTGTGGCAGAAGATGGGTCACTCACCTTTAACGATGAGGAGTTTAAAGTTCCCAATAAAAGGAAGGGGAAGGCGCGGCCCCGACGTCAGGCAAAGAAAAATAGTTTAATTGAACTACAGTCCACTACTACTGATGTTGAAAGTGAGGGCGAGGTGTCTGACTGTAGTGTGCACTGCACCTTACGACAAAGTGGTTATCCAAGTCGTTCCTATGATTTAAACGAAATCAAAATGTTTCTTGCGAAGACGAAGTTTATACGACATGTTCAAATCGATGAGTTTTTCCCTGACGTTGAGCAATTTATGCAGAAAGTGAAAACCTACATGGCAGATGGAGTTTTTGAAAACACCGAGGTCTATCGTTTAAAGAAAATTCTAACTAAGCTAAGAGCTTTGTTAGATCTTAATGATTAAAAACAGTCAAAATTTGCCTCAGCTAACTTACATAATGTTCAAGTTTTTCTTATTTTTTCAGCTCATGAGTGAGTTGCATATTGCCTCACTTAATTTAAATGGTGCAAGGGACCGTGCTAAAAGAGCACTTTTTTTTTAATTATTTAAACAAAAGAAGATTGATGTGGGTTTTGCACAAGAAACCCACACTGATATAGGAAACAGTCTAGACTGGGAAAGAGAGTTTGAAGGTCTTCCCATTTTAAGTCACAATAACTCCACTAGCGGGGGTGTTGCTATTCTTTTTTCAAAAAATTTTATGCCTACCACTTATCAGGTTGAGGAGGTAGTCTGTGGAAGACTTCTAAAAGTAAAAGCCCAGGTAGAGAAAAAATGTTTTGTTTTTATATGTGTTTATGCTCCAACCAGGGCCATAGATAGAATGATTTTTTTGCAGACTCTTGAAGGCACCCTTAGAAATTGCGTTTCTGATGATGTTTTAGTGTTGGGTGGGGATTTTAATTGCACTGCCAGTGGCCTGGACAGAAACCATGTTGAACCGCATATGCCATCTCAAAAAAGACTTGCTGAGCTGATTAGCTCACATGATTTAGTTGACATATGGCGTAACTTCCATCATATGCAAAAACAGTATACATGGGTACATTCTTATGGCAACAGAATATCTTTGGTAAGATTAGACAGATTTTATGGTTTTAAACATCAACTGAGCTTTTATAGAGGTTGTTTTATTTTTCCAGTTGGGTTTTCAGATCATTCTATGGTTCTTAGCAAATTATTTATTAATAATATTAAGCCTAAGAGTGCTTACTGGCATTTTAATTCTAGCTTTTTAAATGATGCCCATTTTAGAGAGGTTTTTACATTCTTTTGGAATGATTTTAGTCCTCTGAAGTCTTCTTTTCAGTCTGTTCAGCAGTGGTGGGATATGGCCAAAACCAAAATAAAACAACTATGTCAACAGTATACTTCCAATGTGACTAGAGACATAGTTCAAAATATTAAACTCTTGGAAAAGGATATAATGGAGCTCCAAGATTTAGTAAGCCAATCAAGCGACCAGGATATTATAACAAAGTTGAATTTGAAAAAAAAAATAATGGCGGACTTACTAGATATCCCTGCTCAAGGTGCTTTGGTCAGATCACGGTTTCAAAATGCCGAACAGATGGATGCCTCGTCTAAGTTCTTTTTCAGTCTAGAGCGGAAGAATGGCCAAAAACGGCTGCTGCATTCCTTAAAATCAGAGGACGGAGCACTCTTGACTGATAAAAGAGAAAGTCGAAAGCGAGCGGTCAATTTTTATAAAGAACTTTTTAGGAGTGAACTACCCAGTGAGCAGGTCTTTATTCATGACTTTCTTGAGAATTTCCCACAAGTGTCTAGTGAAGCCAATGTGAACCTCTGTAAGGCTTTGACCTTAGAGGAACTGCAGGAGGCTCTCCGAAGTATGGAGAGTGGCAAGACACCAGGCATAGATGGGTTGCCCATTGAATTCTACAAGTGTTTCTGGCCAGTCATTGGTGCAGATTTGCTGCTTGTATTGAACGATAGCTTGACTAGGGGAAAGTTGCCTTTAAGCTGTCGACGGGCAGTGATTACCTTGTTGCCAAAGAAAGGGGATCTCAGCGATATAAGATCATGGAGACCTGTCTCAGTCCTCTGTGCAGAGTATCGTCTGCTATCTAAATTGTTGGCCGGTAGACTGTCTAAGGTTTTGGGGGAGGTAATTCATCCTGACCAAACCTACTGTTTGCCAGGGAGGGTGATACATGACAATATTGCTTTCATAAGAGATATTTTAGAAATTGGGAATAACCAAAAGTTGGATTTTGGCCTTATATTAGTTGACCAAGAAAAGGCATTTGATCGCATTGAGCATAATTATTTAATTTGTGTTTTAGAAGCCTTTGGTTTTAGCCCTGGTTTTATTTACAAAATTAGAGCTTTGTACAGTGACATTGAAAGTATACTGAAAATAAATGGTGACTTGTGCGTTCCTTTTAAAGTAGGTAGGGGTATTAGACAAGGTTGTCCCTTGTCGGGTATGCTTTACTCCTTGGCCATTGAACCGCTTCTGATCAAATTAAGGAGTAGTATCAATGGGCTTAAGTTTCCTAATTATGACTACAGTTTTAAGTTATCTGCTTATGCAGATGATGTGGCCATACTTATAAGTAGCCAGGGGGAAGTTGATACCATGTTGCAAATTTTTAATAATTTTCAAGTATGTTCCTCTGCTAAGGTAAACTGGGGAAAAAGTGAAGCTCTGCAAATTGGCAAGTGGCCTAATGGTGCACCATCTCTTCCTGGCGGGTTATTATGGACAAAAGATGGTTTTAAGTACCTGGGTGTGTATTTGGGGAATGGTTCTTTTATGCAAAAAAATTTTGATGGAATTGTCGAAAAGGTTAAAGGCCGCCTTGAAAAATGGAATTTTTTGGTGAAAAATATGTCCTACAGAGGGCGCGTACTTGTCATCAATAACCTGGTTGCTTCCTCCCTCTGGCATCGCCTTGCGTGTGTTGACCCTCCTGTCCAGTTTTTATCAAAGATCCAGTCCATCTTATTAAATTTTTTTTGGGATAAGTTACATTGGGTTCCACAAAGTGCTTTATACCTTCCAAAAGAGGAAGGGGGACATGGTCTGATACATCTACCAAGTCGGATGGCAGCCTTTCGCCTACGCTTTTTGCAGAGGTTTTTAAATGGGACGGTAAATACCAGCTGGAAAGCAGCAGCATCCATCATCCTTCAGTCTTTTGAGGGGCTGGGTTTGGATAAGACTTTGTTCTAGATGAATCCTAAGTTAATGAACCTAAAAAACTTGCCTGTGTTTTATCAGAACCTTTTTAAGGTGTGGTCCTTATTTACAGTGATCAAGGATCAAAGCAACCGCTCTCTACACTGGACACTTCTGGAACCTTTGGTATATGGATCTAGGATGGAGCTGTCTTCAGAAGGATGTCCCATCCGTAGGGAGATGCTCCTCAAGGCCAAGGTGACCACTCTTGGGGATTTAATCAGAGTTGCTGGACCCACTCTTTCCAATGCTGGGATGCTAGCTGCGCATTTAGGAGTGAAATCAGTTCGTCTCACTAACCAAGCCCTGGTGAAATGGAAATCTTTGCTGTCGGAGAATACAACAGAAATGTTGGCTGATTACAGTATGGGGGTCGTGGTTCCAAGTAAAGATGACCAATTCCCTAATTGTTGTATTACTGTAAGTGGGTATGAATGTCCGGATGTGTGTTATAAACCTGTGATTTTTTTGGGGACAAGGTCACCTTCTTCCAAGATGGTGTACAGGCTGTGTGTTTTAGCTATGAATGTAAAGTCTCTTCAAACGAGGGTCGACACACCTTGGCGCAGTGTTCTTCAGGTTGAAGACAAGGTCAAACCAAATTGGAGGACGTTATACAAGTCACCATTAATTAAAAAGTGTGGGGACTTGCAGTGGCGTATATTGCATGGTGCAATAGCAGTCAATGCTTTTATTTCAGTTTTAAACCCTAATGTCAGTCACGATTGTCCATTCTGTGCAATGAGGGAAACTGTTTTTCATGCATTCATGCAGTGTGGGAGGCTGGGTGTTTTATTCTCAATTTTAAAGACTTTGTTTGCTGCTTTTAATGAAGATTTTTCAATGACTACTTTTATTTTTGGTTTTAAATATTTTAAGAAGCATCGTCAGAAGTGTCAAGTACTGAATTTTCTAATTGGGCAGGCTAAGTTAGCCATATATGTCAGCAGAAGGAACAAGGTCGAATTGAGTCTGGATGATGATTTGGTTTTGAGATTTGCAATTCTCGTGAAGTCCAGGATTTTAATTGATTTTCATTTTTATAGGGAGATGAAAGATCTTACTTCCTTTGAAAATGTATGGTGTCAGAACAGTGCCTTGTGTAAAATAAATGGGCAAGTTCTTTTATTTAGGGATATTTCTGAGGGACCAGTACGTCCCACTTGAGTGTAACTACCTCATCTGATTAAGTTATTTTAATTAAAAAAAAAAAGTGGGGGTGTAAAGACATCTGTTTTTGATTGAGATTTTGTAATAAAGAGCTTTTTAAAAGTCAAAGTCTCTGTCTCTCTCTCTCTCTCTCTCTCGGTCTCTCTCGCTCTCTCTCTCTCCCTCTCTCTCTGTCTCTCTCTCTCTCTCTCTCAGTCTCTCTCTCTCGCTATCTCTCGGTCTCTCTCTCTCTCTCTGTCTCTCTCGGTCTCTCTCTCTGTCTCTCTCTCTCTCTCTCTCGGTCTCTCGATCTCTGTCTCTCTCTGTCTCTCTCTCGCTGTCTCTGTCTCTCTCTATCTCGGTCTCTCACTCTCTCTCTCTCTGTCTCTCTCTCAGTCTCTCGCTCTCTGTCTCTCTCTCTGTCTCTCTCTCGCTGTCTCTCTCTCTTGCTCTCTCTGTCTCTCTCACTCTCTCTCTCTCCCTCTCTCTCTCTGTCTCTCTCTCTCTCTCAGGGCCAACCTGAAGAGGGGCATCAGGGAAGCTAAGCGCTCCTATAAAGAAAAAATAGAGCAGCACTTTGTGGACTCTGACCCCAGACGCATGTGGCAGGGCATCAAATCCTACAAGACCACCAACCCCTGTCTGCCCAGCTCTCACAACCCAACCCTCCCTGATGACCTCAACAAATTCTTTGCACGGTTTGATGAGGGACCCATTCCCCAACCCCCCACTGAACTTATGGACATTGCATCACATGCACTGGTGCTAAGCGAACACGAGGTTAGGTGGGCCCTCGGCAGCATTAACCCTCGCAAAGCACCAGGACCAGACGGAGTTCCCGGAAAGGTCCTAAAATACTGTGCAGGCCAACTAAGCACAGTCCTCACTAACCTGTTCAACATCTCCCTGGACCAAGCTGCAGTCCCCACCTGCCTTAAAACCAGCACCATTGTTCCTGTCCCTAAGCAGGTGGCCATCAAGTCCCTGAATGACTATCGACCAGTAGCACTCACACCCATTGTGATGAAGTGCTTTGAACGACTGGTGCTAGCTCACATCAAATCCAACACTCCCCCATCCCTCGATCCACATCAGTTTGCATACAGGACCAACAGATCAACGGAGGACGGCATTTCATTGGCCCTTCACACTGCCCTCTCACACCTGGAGGAACCAAACAGTTATGTGCGTATGCTATTCATTGACTACAGCTCAGCGTTTAACACCATCCCCCCTCTCAAGCTGGCCACTAAGCTGTACAACCTCGGCTTCAGTCCCCAGCTCTGCAGATGGATACTGGACTTCCTCAGTAACAGACCCCAGTCTGTGCGCATGGGCAAACTCCACTCAAGACCCATCACCCTGAACACAGGCGTGCCGCAGGGATGTGTGCTCAGCCCCCTTCTCTACTCCCTCTTCACACATGACTGTGTTCCTAAGCACAGCACGAACACAATCGTGAAGTTTGCTGACGACACAACCGTGATTGGCCTGATCTCCAACAACAACGAGTCGGCCTACAGGGAAGAGGTGGAGCACCTGGCACGCTGGAGCCAAGATAACAACCTGGCCCTGAACTCCAAGAAGACGAAGGAGGTGATCTTGGACTTCAGACGGCGTGGCCAGGGTGACCACCACCAATCCATCAGCATTGGAGGGGAGTTAGTGGAGGTGGTGCAGAGCTTTAGGTTCCTGGGAGTTCACATCAGCCAGGACCTGTCATGGGCCACCAACACCTCAGCAATAGCCAAAAAGGGGGCCCAAAGGCTGCACTTCCTGCGGACACTGAAGAAGGCCCAACTACCACAAAATCTGCTCATCAATTTCTACCGCTGTACCATTGAATCAGTCATTACATACTGCATTACATCATGGTACTCCAACTGCACCTCCGACAATAAGAAGACGCTACAGCGTATCATTAAAACGGCACAGAGGATCATTGGCAGACAACTCCCCACACTTGAGGAGATCCATCACACACGCTGCACAAACAGAGCAATAAACATACTGAAGAATCACACACACCCCGGTCACAGGCTCTTCACCATGCTGCCATCTGGCAGACGCTTCAGGACGCTGCGCAGCCGCACTACAAGACTGAAGAACAGTTTCTATCCCACCGCCATCAGACTTTTGAACTCCATGCGTCACCTGCCCCCCCTCATTACTTCAGGACGTGCTGAACTGTGAGATGCCAGTGGTCCCCCCAGGCTGGGAAACCTGGAAGGCAAGTGTGTGTGCCTGTAACCGCAGGCTGTGTGTGTGTGTGTGTGTGTGTGTGTGTGTGTGTGTGGTGGGGGTGGGGGTAGGGGGGTGTCTGTCCAATAGTGTGATCACTGTACTAGGACATTACTGATTCTGACCCCTGCTTTCCTGGACTGTGCAGTGGGGACTGTGCAATAGGACCCTATGCATTGGTCTGGGTAACTATACTGCATTCTGTGACCACAGCTTTGTAATGTAATATGATTACTCACTTGCACCTTATTTATTATTATTACTATTTATACCTTTACTTTTATCTTATCAACTGTATGTGTGGGTATGTGTCCCATACCAACATTAAATTACCTCTACTGCGCTGCTAACTTGGTCAGTGAATATCTGAACCCTGCACCTATTTATTAATTATCTTAATTTTATATCATCACTTTCAACCTTATCAGCACATTTGATTGTATATATTTATTGTGGAGTTTTATATTTTCTATATATATTTTAAATATTGGTGTACAGTATCTATATTGCTTAACTACTTAACTTACTTATTACTTTTATGGGCATCTGTGGGCTGTTTCTAAACGACATCTCACTGTACTTGTATGGTGACAATAAAGTACTACTACTACTACTACTACTACTGTCTCTCTCTCGCTCTCTCTGTCTCTCGCTCTCTCTTTCGGTCTCCCTCTGCACTGTAAACCCGAATAAGTTGAGTTTACTTAAAAAAATTGAGGAAAGTGGTTGCCTTAAAAAAAATAAGTAATTATTAATGATTGAATTGAGTACCTTAAACTTACAATCTTCTGGTAAGTTTAAGGTACTCAATTCAATCATTAATAATTACTTATTTTTTTTAAGGCAACCACTTTCCTCAATTTTTTTAAGTAAACTCAACTTATTTGGGTTTACAGTGTGTCTCTCTCTCGCTGTCTCTCTGTCTCTGTCTCTTGCTGTCTCTCTCTCTCTCTCTCTCTCGGTCTCGCTCTCTCTGTCTCTCTCTCGCTGTCTCTCTGTCTCTGTCTCTTGCTGTCTCTCTCTCTCTCGGTCTCTCTCACTCTCTCTCTCGCTCTCTCTCTCTCTCTCTCTCTCTCTCTGTATCTCTCTCTCACTCTCTGTCTCGCTCTCTCTCTGTCTCTATCTCTCTCGCTCTCTCTCTCGCTCTCTGTCTCTCTCTCGCTCTGTCTCTCTCACTCTCTCTGTCTGTCTCTCTCTGTTGCTCTCTCGCTCTCTCTCTTTGTCTCTCTCTGTCTCTCTCTCGCTCTCTCTCTCTGTATCTATCTCTCTCTCTCACTCTCTCGCTCTCTTTGTCTCTCTCTCTCTGTCTCTCTCTCTCTGTCTCGCTCTCTTTGTCTCTCTCACTCTCTCTCTCTCGCACACGCACACACACACACACACACACACACACACACACACACACCAGCAACTACAAAAAAGTATTAAACCCAGACAATAATGACATTAACATGATTTTAGGGCGACCCTCTGCCACAAAAGCCCTGTACAAATTAAAATAACTAGCCCACTTGTTTATTATAATATAATTATTATTTACTTATACAACTATCCCCATTTCCAGAAAAGTTGGGATTTTTTTCCCCAAAATGCAAGAAAAACAAAAAATCTTTGTTAATTTGTGTGTGAACCTTTATTTAACTGATAAAAGTACAAAGAAAAATTTTCAATAGTTTTAATGGCCAACTTAATTGTATTATCAAGTCAAGTCAAGTCAACTTTATTGTCAAATACGCTATACATGCTCAACATACAGCACAGATGAAATTTCAGTCCTCTCTGACCCACGGTGCAAACAGGCAATGCAATAAATAAAAATAGAATAACTGAAATATATATATATATATATATATATTAGAGCAAAGGACATAAAATAAACAGTCAAGGGCACTTGAGGTATAGCAGGAAAACAAGAAATAAGCAGTATAAACAAACTAATAGCTGTTAAGGTGAGGTAGTGCAGAATAGTGCAAATGAGCGAGGTAAAGTGAAATGTGCAGACCCTGAGTTCAGTGTGTGAATGAATGTTGAGTGTGTGTGTGTGTGTGTGTGTTGGGGGGGGACTGTGAGGGTGACATGATGTCAGATGCTGAAGGGGGGGCAGGGGTGTGTGCAGGCAGAATCTGTGGCAGGGGGCAGAGGGGGGAGGAGTGGCAGAACAGGGAGGGAGTTGAGCCTCCTGACCGCCTGGTGAAAGAAACTGTCCTTGAGCCTGCTGGTTTTGGCCCAGAGACTCCGCAGTCTTCTCCCCGACGGCAGCAGGCTGAAGAGGCTGTGAGATGGGTGGGTGGGGTCACCTGCAATCCTGATGGCTTTGCGGGTGAGGCGGGAGTTATAGATATCCATAAGAGAAGGGAGAGAGACACCAGTGATCCTCTCAGCTGCTCGCACGATGCGCTACAGAGTCTTGCAGCAGGACACGGTGCAGGCGCCGTACCACATGGTGATGCAGCTGGTCAGGATGTTCTCGATGGTGCCTCTGTAGAATGTGTGCATGATGGGGGCCGGGGCTCTTGCTATCCTCAGTTTGTGGAGGAAGTACAGACGCTGTTGGGCTTTTTTGACCAGTGATGCAGTGTTGTTGCTCCAGGACAGGTCTTCAGAGATGTGCACACCCATATATTATGTAAATATAAACAAAGTTAGAACTTGATTGCCTGCAACACACTCTAAAAAGTTTGGACAGAGGCATTGTATTACATCGCCTTTCCTTTGAAAAACACTTTTTTAATCGTATGGGAACTGACGATACTAATTGTTGCAGTTTTGCAATTGGAATTTTTTCTGTATTCTTGCTTGATACAAGACGGTTTGTAGTCACCATTGCCTGATTCTCCTCTTTATGATGCGTCATACATTTTTAATCAGAGACAGATCTGGACTGGCAGCAGGCCAGTCAAGCACACGCACTCTGCATCTACGAAGCCACACTGTTGTGGCATGTGCAGAATGAGGCCTGGCATTGTTCTGCTCAAATACAGTAAGTATGGACTACCCGGGAATAGATGTTGCCTTTATGAATATATCTCTTTAAAATCCCAATATATGCCCCAACTTAATTGTGTTATGTAAATATAAACCAAGTTAGAACTTGATGCCTGCAATACACTCAAAAAGGTTTGGACAGAGGCATTATTACCGTTGTATTACATCACCTTTCCTTTTAATAACACTTTAATTGTATGGGAATTGATGATACTAATTGTTGCAGTTTTGCAATTGGAATTTTTCTCTATTCTTGCTCGTTACAAGACGGTTTGTAGTCACCATTGCCTGACTCTTCTCTTTATGATGCATCATACATTCTTAATAGGAGACAGATCTGGACTGGCAGCAGGCCAGTCAAGCACACGTACTCTGTGTCTACGAAGCCACACTGCTGTGGCATGTGCAGAATGAGGCCTGGAATTGTTCTGCTCAAATAAGTATGGACTTCCCAGGAAAAGACATTGCCTTTATGAATATATCTCGTTAAAACCCCAGTATATACCCCAATTTATCAATGGTACCATCACACACATGCAGCTCACTCATGCTGTGGGCACTGATGCACCCCATACCGTCACAGATGCTGGCTTTTGCACCTTTCTCTGATAAACTGGATGGTCATGTTCAGCTTTGGCACTGAGAACTTCAACATCTGGTTTTCCCGAAAACAAGCTGAAATGTGAACTCATCTGACACTTTTACACCATCTTTCAGTCCATGTGAGATGAGTTCAGGACCAGAGAAATTGGAAGCGTTTTTTGCACAGAATCGATGAATGGCTTCCTCCTTGTCTAATACAGTTTCAGGTTGTGTTTCTGGATGCAGCGGCAGACTGTGTTAGGTGAGAATAGTTTTCCAAAGTACTCCCGAGCCCGTGTGGATATATTTGTCATATTAGCATGATGGTTTCTCAGGCAGTGCCACCCGAGGGCTCGGCGGTCATGCACATTCAACAGTGATTTCCGACCTTGCACTTTACGCACTGAAATGTCTCCGAATTCCCTGAATCTTTTCACAATATTATGTACTGTAGCTTATGAAAGACCGAAAATCTTGTCTCATCTCATCTCATTATCTCTAGCCGCTTTATCCTTCTACAGGGTCGCAGGCAAGCTGGAGCCTATCCCAGCTGACTACGGGCGAAAGGCGGGGTACACCCTGGACAAGTCGCCAGGTCATCACAGGGCTGACACATAGACACAGACAACCATTCACACTCACATTCACACCTACGCTCAATTTAGAGTCACCAGTTAACCTAACCTGCATGTCTTTGGACTGTGGGGGAAACCGGAGCACCCGGAGGAAACCCACGCGGACACGGGGAGAACATGCAAACTCCACACAGAAAGGCCCTTGCCGGCCCCGGGACTCGAACCCAGGACCTTCTTGCTGTGAGGTGACAGCGCTAACCACTACACCACCATGCCGCCCGAAAATCTTGTGCTGAGAAATTTTCTTTTTGAATCGACTAACAATTCTCTCAAGAATTTTTCCACAATGGAGTGAGCCATTGCTCATCCTTGCTTGCAAAGACTGAGCCTTTGGTGCTGCTTGTTTTATAGCCAGTCATGTTAATTAAACTGCTTATTAACCTGCTTATTGTGGAATCTTCCAAAATGATGTTACTTGAATATCTTATAAACTTTTCAATTTTCTTTTGCCTCTGCCCCAACTTTTTTTTTTTTGGAGTGTGTTGCAGGCATCAAATTCTAACTTTGTTTACATTTACTGAAATACAATTAAGTTGGTCAGTAAAACTACTGAAAATCTTTTCTTTGTACTTTTGTCAGTGTAAAACTTTGAGCGGGTGGGTGGAGCACAGAAGTACGGCAGGCCAGAACTGAGTTTCCCAAAACTCATTATTTTTACATTTTCCAGTGCTTATCACAGTCTCCCAGACACACCGACACGCGCACACACATCAGTCGTCTGGCTGGGGAGAGAGCTCCCTTCCTCTGCTCTCTCTCTCCTTGTATAGGGTGTGGTCACTGGGGAAGACACACAAACACAGGTTAACTGTGATTCTGCCACTTACCTTTCCTGACTCTGTCCTCCGGCCAAAGACTGACGCTTGACCACGCCCCCGCTGCCACAGTCAGTTAAATAAAGGTTCACGTGAATTAACAAATCACAGATTTTTGTTTTTAATTACATTTTGGAAAATATCCCAACTTTTCTGGAAATGGGGTTTGTATATTTTATAGTATCATTTTTTTGGTTATATTTTTAAGTAGGCTATTATTATTATAGTAGTAGTAATAGCAGATATGTAAGTATTATAAAAGAGTATGCAGACCAAGAGGAATTGTTTCTCATTATCTCTAGCCGCTTTATCCTGTTCTACAGGGTCGCAGGCAAGCTGGAGCCTATCCCAGCTGACTACGGGCGAAAGGCGGGTTACACCCTGGACAAGTCGCCAGGTCATCACAGGGCTGACACATAGACACAGACAACCATTCACACTCACATTCACACCTACGGTCAATTTAGAGTCACCAGTTAACCTAACCTGCATGTCCTTGGACTGTGGGGGAAACCAGAGCACCCGGAGGAAACCGACGCGGACACAGGGAGAACATGCAAACTCCACACAGAAAGGCCCTCGCCGGCCACGGGGCTCGAACCCAGACCTTCTTGCCGTGAGGCGACAGCGCTAACCACTACACTACCGTGCTGCCCAGGAATTGTTTTTAAGAGAAAATAATGTTTAATGCTAGATACTATACTTAAAAGAAGCAAAGTATAAGAGAAGCAGAGGCTGAAGACCCTGAATATTGAGGACTCGTACGTTTAAAACTGGAGAATGCTGAGATGTACAGTAGATGTCTATGACAGAAACAATGGGAGAATTTAATTATTCAGAAAACTCCTGGGGCAGCTCGGTGGTGTAGTGGTTAGCACTGTCACCTCACAGCAAGAAGGTCCGGGTTCGAGCCCCGTGGCCAGCGAGGACCTTTCTGTGTGGAGTTTGCATGTTCTCCCCGTGTCCGCGTGGGTTTCCTCTGGGTGCTCCGGTTTCCCCCACAGTCCAAAGACATGCAGGTTAGGCTAATTGGTGGCTCTAAATTGACCGTAGGTGTGAATGTGAGTGTGAATGGTTGTCTGTGTCTATGTGTCAGCCCTGTGATGACCTGGCGACTTGTCCAGGGTGTACCCCGCCTTTCGCCCGTAGTCAGCTGGGATAGGCTCCAGCTTGCCTGCGACCCTGTAGAACAGGATAAAGCGGCTACAGATAATGAGATGAGATGAGATTACTTCCTCATTGTATCATGGGAACTTGGTTACATGGAAATCCCAGCTTCACTTAAAATTTCATTCAAATGCTGCAATGAAATGTTTACTGAAGTGCCTTATTATTCTTCACTCTTGCGGAAATTCAATATTTTAGCAAATCAAATTGCAGAATGATTTCAGTGCAATAATGTACTGTTTGTTTTATACAAACTGTTTTCGGTGGACAGAACAGCCTGTGTGAAAACCTCCTTTGAAGCCACTGATACAGCACTGGTAAAAACCCAGAGAAGCCATGATTCTATGGGCTTTTAGTGCCGATTCAACTATAATTTATTTTAATAGGAGCAAAGATTAACAATCATTGCTTGTCTATATGCTCTTGTGCCCTGTAGGTCATTTTAATACATAATTTTGAGTCCTGCCAGGACATTGCATCTATCTGGGGGTGAACGGGTGGATTCTTGTATAGAAAACCCCCCAATGTTTATTGGACATTTCTTTTCCTGACTTATCCCACACAGATGCATTGCTTCTCTGTAGGATGATTAGGAGATCTCTCAAAGGGGCACAACCTTGTAAGCAACTGGTAATCACATATTGATACCAGTTAGAAATTTTGCTTGGAGCTGCAGCAGTGGTTAGTTGAATAGCCTGATCCAAAACAGTTTTACAACCCCGATTCCAAAAAAGTTGGGACAAAGTACAAATTGTAAATAAAAACGGAATGTAATGATGTGGAAGTTTCAAAATTCCATATTTTATTCAGAATAGAACATAGATGACATATCAAATGTTTAAGCTGAGAAAATGTATCATTTAAAGAGAAAAATTAGGTGATTTTAAATTTCATGACAACAACACATCTCAAAAAAGTTGGGACAAGGCCATGTTTATCACTGTGAGACATCCCCTTTTCTCTTTACAACAGTCTGTAAACGTCTGGGGACTGAGGAGACAAGTTGCTCAAGTTTAGGGATAGGAATGTTAACCCATTCTTGTCTAATGTAGGATTCTAGTTGCTCAACTGTCTTAGGTCTTTTTTGTCGTATCTTCCATTTTATGATGCGCCAAATGTTTTCTATGGGTGAAAGATCTGGACTGCAGGCTGGCCAGTTCAGTACCCGGACCCTTCTTCTACACAGCCATGATGCTGTAATTGATGCAGTATGTGGTTTGGCATTGTCATGTTGGAAAATGCAAGGTCTTCCCTGAAAGAGACGTCGTCTGGATGGGAGCATATGTTGCTCTAGAACCTGGATATACCTTTCAGCATTGATGGTGTCTGTCCAGATGTGTAAGCTGCCCATGCCACACGCACTAATGCAACCCCATACCATCAGAGATGCAGGCTTCTGAACTGAGCGCTGATAACAACTTGGGTCGTCCTTCTCCTCTTTAGTCCGAATGACACGGCGTCCCTGATTTCCATAAAGAACTTCAAATTTTGATTCGTCTGACCACAGAACAGTTTTCCACTTTGCCACAGTCCATTTTAAATGAGCCTTGGCCCAGAGAAGACGTCTGCGCTTCTGGATCATGTTTAGATACGGCTTCTTCTTTGAACTATAGAGTTTTAGCTGGCAACGGCGGATGGCACGGTGAATTGTGTTCACAGATAATGTTCTCTGGAAATATTCCTGAGCCCATTTTCTGATTTCCAATACAGAAGCATGCCTGTATGTGATGCAGTGCCGTCTAAGGGCCCGAAGATCACGGGTACCCAGTATGGTTTTCTGGCCTTGACCCTTACGCACAGAGATTCTTCCAGATTCTCTGAATCTTTTGATATTATGCACTGTAGATGATATGTTCAAACTCTTTGCAATTTTACACTGTCGAACTCCTTTCTGATATTGCTCCACTATTTGTCGGTGCAGAATTAGGGGGATTGGTGATCCTCTTCCCATCTTTACTTCTGAGAGCCGCTGCCACTCCAAGATGCTCTTTTTATACCCAGTCATGTTAATGACCTATTGCCAGTTGACCTAATGAGTTGCAATTTGGTCCTCCAGCTGTTCCTTTTTTGTACCTTTAACTTTTCCAGCCTCTTATTGCCCCTGTCCCAACTTTTTTGAGATGTGTTGCTGTCATGAAATTTCAAATGAGCCAATATTTGGCATGAAATTTCAAAATGTCTCACTTTCGACATTTGATATGTTGTCTATGTTCTATTGTGAATACAATATCAGTTTTTGAGATTTGTAAATTATTGCATTCCGTTTTTATTTACAATTTGTACTTTGTCCCAACTTTTTTGGAATCGGGGTTGTACACACTACAGTAGAAAATTCTGTTTGATTACTTGCATTCATTTCTGGAATTTGTTTAGGAGTCTAGCTAACAACAAAAATACAATACAATCATATTTGTATGAACAAAACTACAATAAAAACGCCTGGCAAACGGAAAAGCCAAAGATTTTTTTTTTATGGCAATGACACTATAAAACTAGTAACTAATCACAATACATGCAATAACCATCACAGAAAATAATCATTAACAGACATGACTTCCTCTTATTGTATGAGTTTATAGAACAGCTGGTCAACTCAGAAAGAAACAAGCAAACTCGCATAATCGGTCATGGAGCTTGTGTGCTGAGTAACAAACTGCACAGTAATTTTCACAAGAGATTGTTTCACCATCCATTGATCACCGATGCAAAACAGTAGGGTTTACCCACTCTGGTATTTGGTTTTGAACACTAACCACATTTAATCTGTCAAAGTGTCAGCAGACCACACCTTGGGCTTGGCAATGCAATTCACTATTTTGCAGTCATCTAATCAGCCAACCACACTGTAAAAAAAAATTAGTCAAGCCAACTTAAAAATGTAACGCAACCTGCTGCCAAAGGATTTTGAGTAAACTCAACTCCGGGCCAAATAGTTGTGCTGGACTTGCTCTTTTAAGTCGACACAGATGAGTATTTTATGTTGACCTTACTTTATTTAGCAAGTTCAGTGCATTCAAATTATAATGTTGAAATAAATTGAAATAATAATGCCAATTAACTTAGAAGAGCAAGTTGGCACATCATGGTTCTAAGTTGAGTTTACTCAAAATCCTTTGGCAGCAGGTTGCGTTACATTTTTAAGTTGGCTTGACTATTTTTTTTTTTTAACAATGATTTAGTCTGCATTACATTTTTTAGTTAACACAAACCTCTCAACACTTAAGTTCTACTTCACTTTGCCTATTATTACACAAACAGAAACAAATACAGACATACAAGGAGGGAATTCCCTGGCCTCTGTTGAGGAAAGCTTAGTCCAGGCATCACCAAATGGCGGACCTCGGTCCGGATCCGGACCCAGTGATGGTTCTGTCCGGACCCGTGACCAATGGTAAATTCACGGGATTAAGTAATTTTCATGGAGCATTAGCTATTTTGGACAGGCGGCACGGTGGTGTAGTGGTTAGCGCTGTCGCCTCACAGCAAGAAGGTCCGGGTTCGAGCCCTGTGGCCGACGAGGGCCTTTCTGTGCGGAGTTTGCATGTTCTCCCCATGGGTTTCCTCCGGGTGCTCCGGTTTCCCCTCACAGTCCAAAGACATGCAGGTTAGGTTAACTGGTGACTCTAAATTGACCGTAGGTGTGAATGGTTGTCTCTGTGATAACCTGGCGACTTGTCCAGGGTGTACCCCGCCTTTCGCCCGTAGTCAGCTGGGATAGGCTCCGGCTTGCCTGCAACCCTGTAGAAGGATAAAGCGGCTAGAGATAATGAGATGAGATGAGATTATTTTGGACGGTCATGGCTATTGACAGCAGGCGCTGCTACTCCAGTTAATACGACAATAGCTTCACTCAGTTGAGCCAATAAAATCGTTAGTTTACCCAGCGCACCACAGCACAGCAACAAGCAGAGAGGAAGAGAGTTAAGTTCAGAGACAACCAACCGAGACAACATGGCTTGCTTCAAAAGGCGGCGGAAAGTAGACAAGGAAAATCGTTGTTTTAAAGATGAATGGACGGAGAAATATATGTTCATTCTTCCAGCAAGCAGTTCAAAACCAGTGTGCCTCATATGCTCCGAAAACGTGGCATTAATTAAAAGGGGCAACGTGAAGCGCCACTACGAAACAAAGCACAGCTCTTTTGAGCAAAGTTATCCCCTGAAGTCCGAGCTGAGAGCACGCAAAATAACCCAACTGCAAGCACAGTATGACAGGTCTACCCGACTCATCACACATACATTTATAGCCCAGCAACGTGCAAACGAATGTTCCTTAAAAGTAGCATGGATTTTGGGGCAACATAAACATTGGAGTGTGTTCCCTGGTCTAATCAAAGGAGCACTGCACACCTTGACTATGTTTGGATCGCCTTACAGCTGTGAGTCAGCTTTTCCCACTATGAACATTGTCAAAACCAAGTACCGTTCTAGGCTCAACAATGAACACCTACATATCTGCATGAGAATGGCACTAACTCCGTTCCAACCAAGATTTAAATTACTGGCAGGTCAGCCACATGCCCGGTTTTCTCATTAAGAAGAGTAAAAGAAGAATTAAAAGAGAAAAGTTCAAAGAAAAATGTTCTGTTTGCATTTCCCCCCCAAAAAGCCACTTGTTTTCTGAAGATGTGGACTTTTTTTTCTTGAAAAGTAGGCCCTCATTTTTTTAGGCTGGGACCTCCTTATTTTAAGAACAAAGAAGAGAAAATGTGAAGTCAATGCTCTGTTTGCACTTTTTAGTTACTGTTTTCTGAGTTGACTTTTTTACTTGAAGTGTAGGCCTTCAATTCTTCAGGTTGGGACCTCTTTAATTTAAGAGAAAAAGGAGTTATTCCACTCTGTTTGCACTTTTTTATTTTATTCTGAGGTTTCTGTTTTCTTTAATCTGAAATAAAGGCCTTGAATTTATTTTCCTGGGACTACTTTTATTTATGGTAAAAGAGATAGTTGTGGGGTGGCACGGTGGTGTAGTGGTTAGCGCTGTCGCCTCACAGCAAGAAGGTCCGGGTTCGAGCCCCGTGGCCGGCGAGGGCCTTTCTGTGCGGAGTTTGCATGTTCTCCCCGTGGCCACCTGGGTTTCCTCCGGGTGCTCCGGTTTCCCCCACAGTCCAAAGACATGCAGGTTAGGTTAACTGGTGACTCTAAATTGAGCGTAGGTGTGAATGTGAGTGTGAATGGTTGTCTGTGTCTATGTGTCAGCCCTGTGATGACCTGGCGACTTGTCCAGGGTGTACCCCGCCTTTCGCTCGTAGTCAGCTGGGATAGGCTCCAGCTTGCCTGCGACCCTGTAGAACAGGATAAAGCGGCTACAGATAATGAGATGAGATGAGATAGTTGTGCACTCAGTTCATTTCCTGCATTGGAAATGAACAATAAATATTGTTGAAACCATATGAAAATGTGGACATAGAGGAAGGCTATAAGACACAAGCTGGACTTCGGTTCGGACCTTCTACTTGGACAAAATTTAATAACTGGACCTCAGTGACTTTTAATTGAATACCCCTGGCTTAGTCTGTACTCCTATACAACGTCTCGTGTCAGTTTCCACGGACTTCTCACTCCACCCGACCGCTGAAACTTTCGAACTTGTGAAGTGCGCATGCGCAGTGGCATAGGTTAAGGGGTGTCAATCAGCACTTGAATATATAAGTTCACTTAATTTTCCAATTCCTATGAACTTGTGGCGAAGGAAAGGCGTCTCAACTATTTTTTTTTAGTTACTTGAACAATTAGAAGGGAAATTTGTTCATTCAACTTAGAATCCTTTTTTCACTCAACAATTTTGCAAGTTACATTTTTTTTTTTACAGTGGGCAGCAGCACAGCGCATAAAATCATGCAGATACAGGTCAAGGGCTACAGTTCATATTCACATCAAACATCAGAATGGGGGGGGAGAAAAGTGTGATCTTTGTGACTTTAACCATGGCTTGGCTGTTTGTACCAGACGTGCTGGTCTGAGTATTTCAGAAACTGTTGACAGTTCTCTGTGTGGACACACCTTGTTGATAAGAAGTGTGTCAGAGGAAAATGGCCAGATTTTTTCGAGCTGCCAGCGAGGATATAGGACCTCATATACTCACTCTTTCCAACCATAGTAGGCAGAAAATCATTCTCAGCATGCACAAAACATGAAACCACAAAGTGTATGAGCTACAACAGCAGAAGACAACACTGGGTTCCACTCTTGTCATTCAAAAACAAGAATCTGAGGATATCATGGGCACTGATCACCCAAACCAGACAGGTGAAGATAATACAGCAAATCACCTGGGGCCATATTATAGAAACTTCCTTTAGAAATTTCATGTCACTTCGTGACGCAGAAAAACTAGTTCATGCTTTCGTTACCTCCAGGTTGGGTTATTGTCATGCCTTACTGTCTGGATGTTCCAGTAAGTGCATAAACAAGCTCCAGTGAGTTTAAAATGCAGCAGCAAGAGTCCTTACTAGAACTAGAAGATATGACCACATCACCCCTGTCTTATCCACACTGCATTGGCTCCCAATCACATTTCGTATTGATTATAAAATACTACTATTGACCTTTGAAGCACTGAATGGTCTTGTGCCACAGTACCTGAGTGAACTTCTGCTCCTTTATGACCCACCACACCTACTTAGATCAAAAGGTGCAGGCTATCTGCTGGTACCTCGTATAGTGAAAGCTACATCAGGGGGCAGAACCTTTTCTTACAAAACCCCACAGTTATGGAACAACCTTCCAAGTAATGTTCGGGAATCAGACACAGTGTCAGCGTTTAAGTCTAGGCTGAAAACGTGTGTTTAGTCAAGCTTTGTGTTAATGGTGTTTATGAGGTAAAAGTGTAGATCTGGAGGGTCCTCGGACACAGAGGGGGATGTATGGATGCTGTCAGTCCCCCACTCGCTTGCTCATTTGGGTTTGTTGATGGTGTAGTGGCTGGCTGCTTTATGTCCCGGGGCTCCCTCATGCCTGTGTTACCTTCTGGCTCGCCCCTTTTAGTTATGCTGTCATAGTTTTGCCAGAGTCCCTGCTTGTACTCGGCGCAATATGTATACCGTTTCTACTTATTCAGGTGACATCGGGCATACCTAACAACCTGTGTTTTCTCTCTCTTGCCCCCCCCCCCCAGATCTATCCCTCTGAGTTACATGTCAATCCTGAGATCGAGATGCTGACCTCTTCTGCTCCTCGGACCTGCCTGATCCATCCTGGTGCCCTACGTCTGGTTGGAGTCTCATCACATCGCTCCTGTAGAGGACGGCCCCATGTGGACAGTCGAAAGTCGCACTTGGAAGAAGCTCTGGACACTTACAGTAATGCTTTTATGGCTGAGGACTACAGTTGACTTGCTAACTTTAGGACTGCAGTTGTCATGAACAGTTTTGCACTCAAGTTTCCATCAATGAAGAGTTTATAACATCAGCGAAACTGACTTCATGTTAAAACTGTTAATGTTATAGTCATGTTGTCTGTTGTTCCCCAAACGAGCATGGGTTCCCTTTTGAGTCTGGTTCCTCTCGAGGTTTCTTCCTCATGTCGTCTGAGGGAGTTTTTCCTTGCCACCGTCGCCACAGGCTTGCTCATTGGGGATAGATTAGGGATAAAATTAGCTCATGTTTAAAGTCATTCAAATTCTGTAAAGCTGCTTTGCGACAATATTTATTGTTAAAAGCGCTGTACAAATAAACTTGACTTGCCTTCCTATCTTACTGTTTGGTAACCATATTGATTAGGGTTAGGACCTGATTTAGGAAAAAAGCCAAGAGGCAGAAATTATTTACTGCAAGGCTTATGGCAGAACCTAACGATGTGTTGCAGTTTGATGACAAAATGAAAAATTTTAAAGATGCTGACTGTAAAGTTGAATTCTGGGCAAAACGTTCTCTCTCTATTGCTGTTGGAGTTTCAAAATGTTTCGCCGCTGCACACACCGTGTATCCTATGTGTAAATGTTTTGCCGAGATAAAACATGACTGCTGAAGCAAGTGAGCAATAATATTTGATGACAACAACTGCTATTATTATTACTACAATAATAACACCCTCCTCTATTCTAGCTATTGTTTCTAAACAACAGAATTGTTTCTCTCAAATTTTTAATGGTAAATCAATATCACACAGACCTAATGCATATTATACAAACTCAGCATTAGGGTTTTTATAATGAACTGAATACATTTCAAAATTCTGAAATTCACTGATTTGTGATTCACTGCATGCGATACACTTTGTAAGCAGTTTCCTCTAAGACTTGCTGCAGCTCGTCATTGATGTTCTTTAACTGGTTTTCTGTCCCTGTGATGCTTCTGGCCTCCAGCAGCATAGCTGGCATGCAGGATGGTCCATACTGTCAGAAAGAGGGGGGGGAAATTCATAGAAAATTACTGGAACAATCTTCTTATTCTGACAGATTGAACAATCTGAATGGCAGAAGACACGTCTTTTTAGCAAAAAAAAAAAAAAAAAAAGAATTAAAAAAAAAAGAAAACCCCACAAGAACTTTTCACATTCCCAGTTATATCAAGTGCTAGCAGTGCAACCCGATACTCAAGGACTCGGACAAATCAGAATATTGCTCTATTTTAACACCAAAGCCCAAGACGAGTTGGGAAGTTGAGTACATTTGAACATGTATAACTGGTTACAGTTTCTCACCGTTTCCGGTTCATCAGTATGAGTCCTGCGATATTGCAGGTATCTCCTGTTCAGTGCTTTCAGGTTGTTAAGAAAGGCAGTGCCCTGTTTTAAAGCTGTGAGCCGCTGCTGCAGCTCATTATGCTCCTTCTCAAGCTTCCTCAGCGCCGCCTTACTCCTGACAGAGCCACAATTAAAACAAAAAAAAAAAAACCAGATTTAGTCAACCAGGAAAAGCTCAAACTCTGCTGCTAAACACTCCAAGCAGGGAAAACAGTACAATTTCTCATTTTAGTGGATGTTTCTTACTTGATTAATTCATTCTTGGCCTCCAAAAGTCTAGTCTTTTTCTGGTTTAGGGTTCTATTAACCTGAGCCATTTAAAAACAGAAGAGAGAGATACATTCATTTCTAAGAAATACATTTGAAGGAGTTCGTTCATTGGATAGCTGCTGAGAAATGATTTCCTGAATCAATTGAGCAATAAATACAAATTGAATGTACAACCCCGATTCCAAAAAAGTTGGGACAAAGTACAAATTGTAAATAAAAACGGAATGCAATGATGTGGAAGTTTCAAAATTCCATATTTTATTCAGAATAGAACATAGAGGACATATCAAATGTTTAAACTGAGAAAATGTATCATTTAAAGAGAAAAATTAGGTGATTTTAAATTTCATGACAACAACACATCTCAAAGTTGGGACAAGGCCATATTTACCACTGTGAGACATCCCCTTTTCTCTTTACAACAGTCTGTAAACGTCTGGGGACTGAGGAGACAAGTTGCTCAAGTTTAGGGATAGGAATGTTAACCCATTCTTGTCTAAGGGCCCTGTCACACTACGACGTTCTCACCAGCGTTCGAGTAACGTGTTGCGAAACGCAGAGGAACGTCGAGAACGTTAGAAAAAAGTTACAAGAAAGTTAGACGAGCGTCGGCAAACGTTGGGGAACGTCGAGGGACGTCGGCGAACGCTGAGGGTGAAAAATAGTTTTGGGTGTGCACAAAAATTCAGGACGTTCTATCAAAACGCTACTTACACGTTAGAGGAACGTTACACGAAAGTTTGCGGGCGTTACTCGAACGTTACTCGAAAGTCAGGACGTTCCCTGGACGCTAGGCGGACGCCGGCCCATCAGGGTCGAGTGTCCAGCGCGTGCCTAGCGCTTGGGTAACGCTTGCCTAACGCCTGTGTAACGTCCATCGAACGTCTGTCCAGCGTGTCGCCAACGTTTTTCAGCGTTCGTCAGCGTTCGCCGAGCGTTCTTAACGCTCATGTAACGCTCTTTCAACATCTTTCTAACGTCTGTCAGCGTTCTGAATTTTTCCAGCGTCTGTGTAACGTCCAGAACATTACCTGGACGCAAGGCAGACGCTACCCAAATGCTATGATAACGCTATCAAAGCGCTGTGGACGCTATGAGAACGCTAGGTTTTGCTGCTATTTTGGACCACAAACGTCGCCTGACACTGAGGGAACGTTGGCTGAGCGTTACCCAAGCGTTACAAGAACGTTACAACATCGTTGACCTAGAAACTTAATTTGAAGAACGTCGACGTTCCCCGGCGTTTCTCAAATTTTTAAAAACGCAACCAAACGTCGAACAAAACGCTATAGTGTGACAGGGCCCTATTGTAGGATTCTAGTTGCTCAACTGTCTTAGGTCTTTTTTGTCGTATCTTCCGTTTTATGATGCGCCAAATGTTTTCTATGGGTGAAAGATCTGGACTGCAGGCTGGCCAGTTCAGTACCCGGACCCTTCTTCTACACAGCCATGATGCTGTAATTGATGCAGTATGTGGTTTGGCATTGTCATGTTGGAAAATGCAAGGTCTTCCCTGAAAGAGACGTCGTCTGGATGGGAGCATATGTTGCTCTAGAACCTGGATATACCTTTCAGCATTGATGGTGTCTTTCCAGATGAGTAAGCTGCCCATGCCACACGCACTAATGCAACCCCATACCATCAGAGATGCAGGCTTCTGAACTGAGCGCTGATAACAACTTGGGTCGTCCTTCTCCTCTTTAGTCCGAATGACACGGCGTCCCTGATTTCCATAAAGAACTTCAAATTTTGATTCGTCTGACCACAGAACAGTTTTCCACTTTGCCACAGTCCATTTTAAATGAGCCTTGGCCCAGAGAAGACGTCTGCATTTCTGGATCATGTTTAGATACGGCTTCTTCTTTGAACTATAGAGTTTTAGCTGGCAACGGCGGATGGCACGGTGAATTGTGTTCACAGATAATGTTCTCTGGAAATGTTCCTGAGCCCATTTTGTGATTTCCAATACAGAAGCATGCCTGTATGTGATGCAGTGCTGTCTAAGGGCCCGAAGATCACGGGCACCCAGTATGGTTCTCCAGCCTTGACCCTTACGCACAGAGATTCTTCCAGATTCTCTGAATCTTTTGATGATATTATGCACTGTAGATGATGATATGTTCAAACTCTTTGCAATTTTACACTGTCGAACTCCTTTCTGATATTGCTCCACTATTTGTCGGCGCAGAATTAGGGGGATTGGTGATCCTCTTCCCATCTTTACTTCTGAGAGCCGCTGCCACTCCAAGATGCTCTTTTTATACCCAGTCATGTTAATGACCTATTGCCAATTAACCTAATGAGTTGCAGTTTGGTCCTCCAGCTGTTCCTTTTTTGTACCTTTAACTTTTCCAGCCTCTTATTGCCCCTGTCCCAACTTTTTTGAGATGTGCTGCTGTCATGAAATTTCAAATGAGCCAATATTTGGCATGAACTTTCAAAATGTCTCACTTTCGACATTTGATATGTTGTCTATGTTCTATTGTGAATACAATATCAGTTTTTGAGATTTGTAAATTATTGCATTCCATTTTTATTTACAATTTGTACTTTGTCCCAACTTTTTTGGAATCGGGGTTGTAAATGACTATCAGGAATTGATACAATCTGAACACTATGAGGCAAAGTACAACTACCTTTACAGCTTCACGCTTTACACTGTTGAACTCCGCAAGTGCAGTGATCTGGAACACAGGCGTTTGTTAGCGTTAGCTGAGAGCTATGCATGCTACCTTGTTCTAACAGAATAAGCTCTCTTTGCGTCAACTGCTATTTCATATACTGTACACGAATGATCCTTTATTGAGAACTATTCAAAACAGACTCACCTTCTCAGTGAGCTGCTCCTCAAATGAGCAAGAAAATGCATTTATGGCTTTTTTAACAACCTCAGAGCTCACGGTCTCCCTGCACAAAATCATCACCAACTTAATAGTTCATTATTACAATAGTAAAAGTAATTCTTAAATAATTATGCATTAAGAATATCATACAGGGAAATACTATCATAAAAAAAAAAGCAATCTTGAAGGCTTACTTGTACTGCGTGACAAATTCCTGGAACGCTTCAAGGACAACAGTGAAATCAGTTGGCTTTCTCACACCTCCAGGTTTTCGCTTCTCATTGGGATAAGCGCTGCCTGTAACAGAAAGAATGTTTTTCCCCTAAACTCAGAGGTGATCAAACTAAACACCACATCCTCTCAAATCCTGACACTCAATACAAGTGTGTTTTTCCCCCCACACAAATGAACACACCATTCAAAACAACTCAGAGAAGATGATGTTCAAACTTTCTGATGATACCACCATGACTGGACTATTTTCAGATAATGATCCATCACCATCCTGACAGGAAGTACGTACTGTAGCTGTGCTCTAAAAACAGGATCCAATAACCATCACAGACACTTGTTAATGTCTATAAATACATCAGCAAGTTATGTAAATGGGATTGTAACTCTGTCCATTACAACAATGTTTCTATATATTATATAGAAATGAGCGTTTTACTGGGAAATACGCCACTCGTATTTTTCATACGTGCTACATTCCGGGACATGGAGCACCAAAACCATGACATAAATCTCTATGTCATGCATGAGGAAACGAATGAATTGTTTTGATAAATTTGGGTACTTTTTGTTTGTGATGGTTTCTTTTTATTATATAGACAAATCACACATTGGCTTGAAGATATGAAGTTTATCTTCTCGTGTTGAAAAACTCACATTTTTCATACGAAATGCATCACGGATGTGACTGATATATTTCCCACCAATGACGCCACTCCCAGTGTTTTCCTGCTGACTTGACACTTGTCAAAATGACGAACCGGTTCAAAATTAAAATTATTTTGATTAACTTGTGGGTTTTTTTGTGGTTGTGTCCATATAATATAAAGAACATTACACAATGGCGCGAAGATATGAAGTTTATCTTCTCGTGTTGAAAAATATACCACTCGTTCGCTCTGCTCACTCATGATATACAGTGGGGAAAACAAGTATTTGATCCCTTGCTGATTTTGTTGGTTTGGCCACTAATAAAGACTCGATCAGTCTGTAATATTAATGGTAGGTGTAGTCTAACATGCTGAGACAGAATATCACAAAGAAAATCAAGAAATCGACTTTAAAGAATTTGTATTAATTTATTTGCATTTTATTGAGGAAAATAAGTATTTGAACCCTCTTGCCAAAAGGACTTAGTACTTTGTGGCAAACCCCTTATTAGCAAGCACAGAGGTCAGACGTTTTTTGTAGTTGATGACCAGGTTTCTGCACATATTAGGAGGAATTTTGGTCCACTCTTCTTTGCAAATGACCTCTAAATCATCAAGATTCCGTGGCTGTCGCTTGGCAACTCTGAGCTTCAGCTCTCTCCATAGATTTTCTATAGGATTCAGGTCCGGAGACTGGCTGGGCCACTCCATGACCTTGATATGTTTCTTCTTCAGCCATTCCTTGGTTGCCTTGGCTGTATGCTTTGGGTCATTATCCTGCTGGAAGACCCATCCACGACCCATTTTAAGCTTCCTGGCAGAGGGAAGGAGGTTTTCACTTAGGATTTTACGGTACATGGCTCCGTCCATCCTCCCATTGATACGGTGAAGTAGCCCTGTGCAGAAAAACACGCCCAAAGCATAATGTTACCACCTCCATGCTTGACAGTGGGGATGGTGTTCTTGGGGTCATAAGCAACATGTCTCTCCCTCCAGACACGACGGGCTGAATTGATGCCAAAGAGCTCAATTTTGGTCTTATCTGACCATAACACCTTCTCCCAGTCACTCTCCAAGTCATTCAGATGTTCATTGGCAAAGTTCAGGCGGGCCTGCACATGTGCTTTCTTAAGCAGGGGTACTTTGCGAGCACTGTAAGGTGTTAGACCATTGCGGTGTAAAGTGTTACCAACTGTTTGCTTGGTGACTGTGATCCCAGCTGCTTTAAGATCATCCACTAACTCTGCCTGTGTTGTAGTAGGTCTATTTCTCACCGTTCTCATGATCCTGGAAACCCCACGAGGTGAGATCTTGTTTGGAGCCCCAGACCTAGGTTGACTGATGATCATGTTGTGAGTCTTGTACTTGCGCACAATTGCACCAACAGTTGTCACCTTAACGCCCAGCTTCTTGCTAATGGTTTTGTAGCCCATACCGGTCTTGTGCAGGTCTACAATCTTCTCCCTTAAATCCACAGAAAGCTCTTTAGTCTTTCCCATGTTGGAGAGTTTGGAGTCTGACAAACTGATTGATTCTGTGGCCAGGTGGCTTTTATACAAGTCATTAGTGATATCAGGTGTCTTCAATTTAGGTGACAAGGTCATTTGGAGAGTCTAACTTGTCTGTATTAACAAGAACTCTTGATGGTTACTAGGGGATCAAATACTTCTTTTTCTCAATAAAATACAAATAAATTAATATAGATATTTAAAAGTTATTTTCTGGATTTTCTTTTTGATATTCTGTCTCCACATGTTAGAATACACCTACCATTAAAATTACAGACTGATCAAGTCTTTCTTAGTGGGTAAACCAACAAAATCAGCAAGGGATCAAATACTTGTTTTCCCCACTGTACATTATATAAAATTCACCACTTGAAGATAAACTTCATATCTCCATGCAGCTGAGTAATATCCTCTATATATAAAAGGCACCGCTTGGATTTAAATAAGCAAATACTTAAGATCCTTTCATTGGATAATTACTGCAGTCAGTCATTAATGTGTTTCAGCTAAAACAATTCTTTTAACCCTAACTGATGCAGTGAGTAGCTTCTCATTTCTTAAACAACTGAAATAGGGTTAAGCTCTGTCCAACATATTATTAAAACCTGGAAGGATAGTGGCGAACCCAGAAGAAACGTGGTCTGGGGGCGGGGCTGTGACTAGCCGTGACTGGAGAATATTTAAACGCTTGAAGTTGAATCATAAAAATAACTGACCGTAGGACTCATGACTATGTACAATAGTGAAAGTAAGAGCATTCACACACACACACACAATGTGACAAGAACTCTCAGGATTGGGGTGAAACAGATGTGTGGCCATTAAAAAAAAACAACTACTTGTTAGTGAGGATAATCAGAAGAAAAAGCTTCGATTTGTTAGGGAGCCTCAACTTTGGATTCTTGAGCAATGGATTTTTTTCCTTCACTGATGGCATGGGAATATTCCAGGATGACAATGCCAGGATTCATTGGGCTGAGATTGTGAAAGACTGGTTCAGGGAGCATGAAGAATCATTTTCACACACAAATTGGCCACCACAGAGTCCTGACCTTGACCCCGCCGAGTCTTTGGGATGTGCTGCAGACTACTTTAAGAAGAAGCAGCAGCATTTATTTGTCACATGCACACTCAAGCACAGTGAAATTCCTCCTCTTCATTTAACCCATCTGAAGCAGTGAACACATGCATGCACACAAAAGTGAGCAATGAGCACGCGCACACATACCCAGAGCAGTGGGCAGCTATGCTACAGTGCCCGGGGAGCAATTGGGGGTTAGGTGCCTCGCTCAAGGGCACTTTAGCCATGATACAAAGGGAGGGGAAAGTGCTGCTCATTCACTCAACTCCCTTCACATTTTTCCTGCTGGTCCCAGGAATTTAACCTTTTGGGCCCAAGGCTGCTTCTCTAACCTTCAGGCCATGGCTGACCCCTTTACAGAGTGGTTTGACTCTCCTGTCATCAATAGATTAGATTAGGGCTTTTCAAAGTGTGGGGCACGCCCCCCCTGGGGGGCACCAGAGTTCTTCAGGGGAGGCGCAACGTGAGAGACAAAATGGATCGGTTTTTAGTACCTAAAGCTACAGTGAGTGAGGAGACAGAGTCTGGGCCAAGCAAAAAAACAGAGCCTCCAGGATGTTGCGATTTGCAACTTCAGCGCAAATTCAACCAATCCCCGCGAATTCAGGGCGGTGTTGCAATTATATCCAATCACCGCAACTTTCCCGCAAATTTGACCAATCGTTGGCGTCGTCTTGAGGTGACGTCGACAAACTACCTTCCGCCTTACTTCCGTGTGTTCAAGAGAAGCAGCATGCGCGTCGTGTTGCCAGATTGGACGATTTCAAGTGCATTTTGGCGGGTTTTGAACATATTTTGGACTGGAAAACGTCAGCAGTATCTGGCAACACTGAAAGTGTGTTATGTTTACAGTGAAGGACTGTGTGCACTTTTTTTTTTTACTTAATACAAGAAGTTAATGGATGCCAACATTTTTGCCAAAATGGTATTTTATTTTCCATTGTTTAGGCAGCTTCAGCATCATACTGTGAGATTCTGTTCAAATTGTTTTTTTCTTCTATGAAGCCTGAGCCATTTATTTTATTAGTTTATAATTATTGTTTAATTTAGTCTTCAGGAGAGACTGCCTGCACACAGTACTAGTATTAATAGTTTTTTTTTTCTTACATGAAAGCTGAGGCATTTATATTATATTTGAAGGTAACTTCATGTTGTGCTGTGAGGTTCTCTGCACTTTAACTTTTGAACCAACAGGTGCATTTGGATAAGCCTATTTTTCTGCATTTTTGTAGTCCTGGTAATCTTTTATATTGGTAAAGTTGTTTATAGGACCATTTCTCTTTGTTTTTTTAATCAACAGTTTTTCAGTAATAACTTAATATTTAACATATCACTCAATTTTAATCACAAAAAGAGAAAATCACAACAATTTCTCGCAACTTTCACTTCCTCCCGCAATGTAATCGCAACAAAAACCTAAAAAACACCGCAACTTTCATCGCAATTTTTTTGGAAACCCCTGCAACAGACATTTTAGCCCACAACAATCACAAAAAAGGCCCGCGGAATCCTGGGGGACTGAAAAAAGAAGGAAGTATGACCACGATTATTTAAAGTTTGGATTTTCATGGACTGGATCTGAAGATGCTCCACTGCCACAGTGTGTTGTCTGCCAAGAGGTGCTAGCTAACGATGCTATGGGATGTTTAAAATGTGTAAAACAAGACGTTTTAAAAAGCACAGATGTTTAAAATGTGAAAAAGAAAAAAATAATGTGTACAACAACCATTTTTTAAAAATACGAATGGAACATTAAGTATAGCAACAACAAAAATTGTAAGGGGGGGGCGCTGTTGTTTATTTGCTCTCTGAGGGGGGGCTGACTCTCCCACACTTTGAAAACCCCTGGATTAGATAAAACTTGATTTCCCTGAGGGAACCCTCCCAAAGGGATCAATAAAGATTCCAACAGCATCATTACAGATAAACAGAAAATAGAGAAAAACTTCTAGATAAATTAAAATAAATTAGGTATTTACATATACAAATATAAAAAGAATAAGATATGGGGAAGAGAGGAAGGGGAAGGGGGGGAATAAAGGGGAAAGGGGGGCAGCAGGATGGATAAAGGAGTGTTCGAGTCTGTTTGTCCTGCACTTGGGAAGAAGCATTCTGTCACTGAACAGACTCCTCTGGTTGCTGATGACGGTGTGCAGATACAATATTTTAGTGAAAAATTAAAGCAACTCTGAACAGAAATAAATGCTGTGATGTTGTTGCACAAGGTTGTCAAAAAAAAAAAGCCACAGTGCCATAATCAAAGCTAAAAGTGGTTCTGTGCGCACACAGTTTTTTTTTTTTTTTTGGCCAGGCAAGTGTGTGTATACATACAGCTATGGAAAAAAATTAAGAGACCACTTCTAATGGTATATACGGTGGTGTAGTGGTTAGCACTGTCACCTCACAGGAAGAAGGTCCTGGGTTTGAGCCCATTGGCCGGCGAGGGCCTTTCTGCGCGGAGTTTGCATGTTCTCCCCGTGGGTTTCCTCCGGGTGCTCCGGTTTCCCCCACAGTCCAAAGACATGCAGGTTAGGTTAACTGGTGACTCTAAATTGACCGTAGGTGTGAATGTGAGTGTGAATGGTTGTCTGTGTCTATGTGTCAGCCCTGTGATGACCTGGCGACTTGTCCAGGGTGTACCCCGCCTTTCGCCCGTAGTCAGCTGGGATAGGCTCCAGCTTGCCTGCGACCCTGTAGAACAGGATAAAGCGGCTACGGATGATGGGTGGATGGATACACACACACATAGGATGTGACCTGTCCCCTATTCATTCTCTCGAGTGCTTCAGGCAAAGAGCTACAAAATAAATAAATAAATAAATAATTCACCTGTAACACCCCTTCAACTATATGGTCAAAAGTACTGCATGTGGATGCCTGACCATGATTTGCATACATGGACATTCCCCAAACTTTTGGCACAAAGTTGGAGGCACATGATTGCACAGAATATCTCTGTCTAAAATAGCGTCACAATTTCCCTTCACTAAAAATAAGGGGCCCAAACATGTCCCGACAAGTTCAGGTGTATGAAGATATGGTTTGCTGAGGTTGGTACGGAAGAACTCGAGTGGCCTGCACAGAGCTCCGATCTCAACCTTAAGTGGAACACCGACTGCATGCCAGGCCTCCTCGTCAGAAATCAGTGCCCAACCCTACTGATGCTCTTGTGGCTAAATGGAACCCAAATTACCAGAGCTACATGCTAAAATCTAGTGGAAATCCTTCCCAGAAGAGTAGAGGCTGTTATAGCAGCAGGGGTTGGGGCTGCTGCAACTCCATATTAATTCCATGCCTTGAGAAAAGGATGCTTAACCATTACATATCCCTCAGACAAACACGGATTCCAGATCATCAAACAGAGTTACTCCAGAAACAGGTTCTGTCCCTCAGAAATCAGTGTTTAAGTGCTAAATGTGGTATAGCCCTTACTGTTTAATTACTTCTGTCATTAATAAGTTTCTGCTGTAAGCATAGCTTGTGCCTTTTGAAAATCTTCACTTTGCCAACATTATTTGATGCCATGCAATCACATGCCTCATTGTCCAGCTCTGCACTGTAATCTTTATATTCTATTCCATTTTATTATATTTTGTACTGTAATGCTGTACCCAAACTAAATTCTCACCAACACGGGTGTGTGGCAATAAAGGATCCTGAATCCAAGTTGTACGAGCTTCAAGTAATAAACGTGAATAGTCAGTAAAATACAGGAAGCATATCCATGGTGGTATTTTCAATCTTATGCTATGGAAAAGGAACACAATCTAAATCTATCAAGCTTTAGTTATGACCTGTTTCAAACCGCACTCGCTTTTTAAAATTAGATTTTCCTCCATCAAATAAATTAACAGCATGCACACAGTACCATCTGTAAAAGGCAAACTTTTCAGTGTTTATTTTTTTTTAATAAGTTGAAGGGTTTTTTTTAAACTTCTATTGCGCATGTTTCATACTACGGAAGCCGAGAGAGGCTAGTCTGGCTAACGCGACTGCAAAGCTCTACGAGCTATTGGTCTGGCCAAGATATTAAGCCCAACCGTTTCCCAGAGCCCGTGGTTGACCCGCCTCCCTGAAATGCCTCAGTTTGCTACTGGTCGAAGCCAGAAAAGGCTGTGACGAAGCTTAAACCAATCACATCACTCTTTCCTCTGACGTATGCGACGCGACGGGGCTAACTGGTAGATTAAACTCTTACCTAAGCCGGTTGGGAGCAAGGCGAAAACGTCCTTCCTTTCAATAAATACCTCCAGGGCTGCTCTTTGCTCCGTTTTCAATGAGAACTTGCTCCATGTTCGTAATGTTTCTAGTGAATGAAGCGCTTCCGGCATAGATTCTGTAAACAATCTATGGCTTCCAGTCGCAGTTCTACTACGTCACTGCCTTGAACACGCCTCTACCCAGGGCCGTTGGAGGTGCTCAAAGTTGATTGGTTCCCGATTTTTCGGGAGCTTGGAAGAGCTGTAGATAGCTTGCCTGGCCAGACTAAGCTCGCAACAGGCCCTCATGTTGCGTCACGCTTAGGATGGGCGGGCCCAGGCTAGAGAGAGGCCCTTCATATAAATCTTTTTTTTATTCACCTTGTTATCCCGAGATAACGACATAATTAATTCAGGATCTCGAGAAAACACCACAACTAATTCGAGATCTCAAGAAAACAAGACAATTATTCCGTGATCTCGAAAAAACAAAACGATTATTTCATGATCTCGAGAAAACAGCTGAGATTTCTAGCAGAGCTGCGCCCCCCCTGTGGGTCAGACAACGAAGCCTTAGAAATTGGCGGACATGTAACAGAGCAGAAATGGCTTTTTACGATGCCTTGAGAGAGAGGGGGGTCCCAGAGGAGAACATCATCCCTTATTAAAAGACTTAATGCAATCTCTCCCTGTGTCAACCCCTGATCAAAATATTGCCTTATTAGGTGATCGATTATTCCAGACATTCTAATGACCAAAGTTGCGTCTATACAGAATGAGAAATAGCCCCAAAGTCAGCATATCACAAGTCTCTTGGCGCACCTGAATGAACCATTTCTCAGCTGTTTACTCGAGATCATGAAATAATTGTTTTGTTTTCTCGAGATCTCAAAATAACGGTTTTGTTTTCTCGAGATCCCAAATTAGTTGTGTTGTTTTCTCGAGATCCTGAATTAATTATGTCGTTATCTCGGAATAACAAGGTGAACAAAAAAAAAAAAAAAAAAAAAGGATTGTTTGAAGGGCCTCTCTCGGCTTCCGTATCATACAATTATGTTCACATGCGCATTACAAGAATTAAATAATATGTATACAACACCACCACATAAAATTTAACCCCAAAATAGCTAAAAAGGAAAACCTAGAACATAACCAAAAATTTAAAAACATAAATTAATAAAACCATCTAAATATAAACATAAATGATGAAAAGCCTCTTTAAAGTGGATGTAAGGCCTTATTGTAATGCTTTAAAATGAATATCATTAGTGACGACCAAAATTAATAAAGCAGGGGGGAAAATATTAAATTATTTGTCATTTTCATCAAGCATAAAACTATGGTCATGAGCTTTGGGTAATGACCGAAAGAACAAGATCGCGGATACAAGCGGCCGAAATGAGTTTCCTTCGCAGGGTGGCTGGGCGCTCCCTTAGAGATAGGGTGAGAAGCACAGTCACTCGGGAGGAGCTCGGAGTAGAGCTGCTGCTCGTCCACATCGAGAGGAACCAGCTGAGGTGGCTCGGGCATCTTTTTCGGATGCCTCCTGGACGCCTCCCTGGGGAGGTGTTCCAGGCATGTTCCCCGGGAGGAGGCCCCGGAGAAGACCCAGGACACGCTGGAGGGACTGTGTCTCTCGGCTGGCCTGGGAACGCCTCGTGTTCTTCCCGAAGAGCTGACCGAGGTGTCTGGGGAGAGGGAAGTTTGGGCTTCCATGCTTAGACTGCTGCCTCCGCGACCCGGTCCCGGATAAAGCGGAAGATGATGAGAGACGAGACGAGAGACAAAACTATTGATAAATTGCAGCTTCCGGATCCCGGAAAAAGCCAGGCTTGCCCCAGGGCTAATCTCGCATGACGTCACGCATGGAATCCCGGTTATCTGGGTCATTTCGGTTCATTGGACT
Source organism: Neoarius graeffei (assembly GCF_027579695.1). Lineage (NCBI taxonomy): Eukaryota > Metazoa > Chordata > Actinopteri > Siluriformes > Ariidae > Neoarius > Neoarius graeffei. Next base: position 57,372,682 of record NC_083576.1, read on the forward strand.
CTGTGCTTGTTTACTCATTAAAATTGGATATTGTTGCTGGAATCTTACAAAAATAATGATGGGAAAGTGCTGCATTGTGTTTGGATGTTGAAATCCATATACAACAGGACATTCAGTTCATGAATTTCCGAGAAATGACACTAATCTAAAGCGACAGTGGGTGAGGTTTGTGCAAAAAAAAAAAAAGCGGGCATATTTCGTGTCGCCTACTAATAATAAATCTGATTCATCAAGTGTTCACCACCACCACCACCAGAACGACCACATGGGAATTACTGAAGCAAAAAAGAAAGCCATTTATTTTATAAATGGCATCTGATCTGACATTTGGACATCCCGTATTATCGCTCACTTCATATTTTCTTTCAATAATTACACTAAATAAGTGTACGTTTTAAAGATTATATTTCTGCATTTATTGAGATGCATGTAAATATTTTCCCTATATTTTGCAGCGGCCAGCTTAGAATAAAGATCCACAAACCGATCTGTTTCTCCAATTCTCTCTGGCTGGTGGTGCGCTATCGGCAGTGAGTGGGACTGTTGTGAACTGGTATCTGTTTCTCGTCTTGGGGGCTCGAAAAGATAACCATTTACTTCGGAACATCCTTGATAATCATCTGCACCTTCATCCGACATATAAGAATCCCAATCACTATCAGAATTCTTTCCAAAACGTGATTCCATATCGAGACTGGTCTAACCACTGCTGTGTACGGGAACTAAATTGATACCTGGATTGTTACACGCGTGACGTCACGCACCCCTTCAGGATCCTCCGGTTCAGTCTTGGCAGATTCCGTGACAATTGGCTGATTTTACTGATTTTCCATTAATTTATGGCCTTTTGGATCAGCTATGATTTGAAAACACATGGTCAATCAACATGACTGTTGCTTTGTACAAGGAAATAAGTGTGGTTTAGGAACATTCAATTCACTTTAAAAAAAGATAAGTCTTAAGTAATTTCTTAAAAATGTGTCTTCAGATCCTGCGTTATCAAGCTCCCTAAGTAATTTGTTCCATAGTTTGGGCGCCACAGATACAAAAAAAAAAGCGCGGTCACCCAATGTAGTGAGTGTTTTAACTCTTGGTGGCTGGAATAATAGTTCACTATTAGACCTTAGGCTATAACGTGATGGAGTTCTAAGAGCACTGACTTCTAATATACAGTCTGGGGCTAGGCCATGTATAAGTTATTAACAATATCTCAAAATCAATACAAAATTTAATGGCCAACCAATGTAAATCTACTAGCACTGGCGTAATGTGGTGAAAACACAAAATGTTACAAATAAGCCTAGCCGGCGTATTTTGAGCCCTTTGCAGCTTTTGTAGACGAGTCACGGGTAGTCTGTAGAGGAAACTATTACGTATTCTAAACTATTGGAGAAAAAACTATTACCAGTCTAAATGACTGGTTATCAGTGCATTCACTAACTAAGGTCTTTGCACCATCCTGACTTAAACATTTCCTTATTCTTCTAATGTTTATATATACAGGTAGTCGTCGACTTATGACCTATGCGACTTACGACCAATCGACTTTACGACCATCTGGTTATGACTGGCAAGTGTTTCCCAGCTGAGCTAGCTGAGCATACGACAGTTTCCGCCCCAGCTCCCGGCAGTGCCTCTCGCCGCGTACAACAGTTTCCGCCCCAGCTCCAGGCACATGCGCAGTCTCTCTCGCGCACTCCGTCATACAGTTTCCGCCCCAGCTCCTGGTTTATGAAACGAGCAAATGCTCCCGCCAGCCCGAGCGCTGCAACAGCTGACGACGATGTAGACGACCCACAGCCAAGCACCAGTGATGCCAGCGGTCACCAAGTTTTGTATTTTGCTATGTTTTGCATTTGTATTTTGGTATGTTTCAAACTAAAATTTTTTCTATTTTTCACACCTGTATTTCGTATTTTTTGATTTGCACATATTAAACGAGTTGTACTGTACGCAGTGTAGTATGCAGTGTTTGACTTAAACCAAATAATGAGCCAAGGCCATGAAATAAGAAAATGCTGATAAAATAAGACTTTAAGAATATTACAATATCATTACACATCACAATATACTTACGTTCATTTAACATAGGCCGACTTACAACCAGATCAGTTTACAACCGGTCAGTCGTAACCAAACGCAGTCGTAAGTCAACGACTACCTGTATATATATATATATATATATATATATATATATATATATATATATACACATATACATACACACACACACGAGTGATTCCACGCTTATGGGTACTGAAATGGGGACATAAACTTATTCACCTAAAACCATTTCTTTTTTTACCATCAGGTCACAAAACATGTAATCTTTAATGAATGATATGTTAAAAGATAACTTTAATTTTCTGAGATGTAATAAAAACATATTTATATGCCAAAGTCAAGCCTATGAGTTCCAAAATGATGTCTGTTACATTACTTCTGTTACGATTGTCCATCTCGCGTCTGTTACAAATTAATTACAATCTAGCTATATACCATGTTAATCTTATTGAAAGAATGTGTATGTTTATTCTACTACACATGTTTATTAATTATATTTGCTAAAACATCACCTTCCTATGTTTCAAAAAGTAATTCTACATTGTTAAAATTGAGAATATATATGTCCACAACACTTCTGTTACGTTCTGACTTTGGCATATAAATATGTTTTTATTACATCTCAGAAAATTAAAGTTATCTTTTAACATATCATTCATTAAAGATTACATGTTTTGTGACCTGATGGTAAAAAAAAGAAATGGTTTTAGGTGAATTTTTAAAAATAAAGTTCATGTCCCCATTTCAGTACCCATAAGCGTGGAATCACTCATATATTATATATATATATATATTATATATATATATATATAGTAGAATGCAGCTTGACAGAGTTTATTTATGTAGGAGTTTAAACTTAGCTCAAAATCAAACCAACATCCTAGATTTCTTACTTCACTCAATGGTATTCAATGGGTGTCACCTACCCGGAGAGGCTCAACGCTGACTTTAGCAAGTTGCTGCCTTGTACCGATAATTATAAATTCGGATTTCCCATCGTTCAATTTGAGTTTGTCCGCAAGCATCCATTTTTTGATGTCATCAATTGCGTTTTGCATCGATGTGACTGCATCAGTTTGACTGGCAATATCGTCAGGCTTGAATGCCATGTACAACTGCGTATCATCCGCATAGGGTGTCACTGTAATAAGCAACTCATTTATAGTTTCAAAACCTGTTTCCTTTGGATGCTGGGTATTTTATTTATTTATTTACTCAGGATTTGTTTAAGGAAATTAAGTTGCATAGGAATCTCACAGGGTCAGACATGGTCTCTAAAAACACCCACACACAAGGCAGAATAGCATACAATAAACAAAGCATACAGTAAATATACACAAATAGTGAAAGACAAAGAAAGAAATGCTCCAAGTATTGCACTAAAGTTGGTGTAAAAAGTAGCGTCCATGAATAAAGTGACCAAGTGGAAATGGGAAATGGGAATGAGCTGTCTACAGGATGTTTAGGGGCCTGATAGCCTGTAAGTAAAAACTATTGTGAACAATAACCTCAGTTTCCTATGTTTGGAAGGTAAAGTATGTGCAGTACAAAGTAAACATTTATACAATAAACACTGATTTTGAAGATCCAGCCTGCTTCAGCTGTAGTTACTCTTTCAGATTACGGGAAACTGAGGTGGATTTTAAAGGGGAAATCCCTGTAGAGTGGCTTACTTCTGTTTTCACCACTAAGATTTCGAACTTTCCATGGTGTGAAAAACTAATCTAAAAATATCCTGGTACTAAACAACCATTTAAAAACACGCATGCCAATGGTGAAAATGAAAGGAAAGTCTAATATAGTCATGGCCTAATGGTTAGAGAAGCAGCTTTGGGACCAAAAGGTTGCTGGTTCGATTCCTTAGACCAGCAGGAATGGCTGAAGTGTCCTTGAGCAAGGCACCTAACCCCAGGCAGCTCTGGGTATGCTGTATGTCACTCTAGATAAGAGCACCTGCTAAATGACTAATGTAATATTATGAAATATTTCTACATGCTTGTGTATGTATAACAAAAAAAAAAAAAAAAAAAAAACACAGAAATGAACAGAGCAACTCCCCTAACTGTTCTGATTTCAGTGGGATAAGTTTTCCAGAGGGCGGCACGGTGGTGTAGTGGTTAGCACTGTTGCCTCACAGCAAGAAGGTCCGGGTTCGAGCCCCGGGGCCGGCGAGGGCCTTTCTGTGCGGAGTTTGCATGTTCTCCCCGTGTCCGCGTGGGTTTCCTCCGGGTGCTCCGGTTTCCCCCACAGTCCAAAGACATGCAGGTTAGGTTAACTGGTGACTCTAAATTGACCGTAGGTGTGAATGTGAGTGTGAATGGTTGTCTGTGTCTATGTGTCGGCCCTGTGATGACCTGGTGACTTGTCCAGGGTGTACCCCGCCTTTCGCCCGTAGTCAGCTGGGATAGGCTCCAGCTTGCCTGCGACCCTGTAGAAGGATAAAGCGGCTAGAGATAATGAGAATGAGAAGTTTTCCAGACTGTTAAGCAATGCAACCTGAGGATGTCTGTTGTAATTATGATGGGATAAGCGATCCCATCATTTAATTAAAAAAAACAAAACAAAAAACCCACCCGCACCCCTTCTACATACCCCTCGTCTTAATACAATATTTATTACAAGTGCTTGGTGTAGGGCTTAATCATTAGTAGGTTGCATAATCATAACATGTATGCAGGCTCTAGCTGCTCTAGGAACTCAACTTGCCTCCAATAACTGGAATATCACTTCTCCGACAAGCACTTTATAAAGTCCTTTATATTTTATTGTGCTGCATTTTAAACCCGAGAGACAACAGAAAAGACCATTTCCTGGAACGTTTATACTGAAGACTAGATAGAACTCGACGCCAACGGTGTCAATGGGGATGCCTCCGCCCGGTAGACTACACGCCTTATTAAGTTGTGATTTGGGGATGGACATTTGACCTCACAGTAATCTTGACCTGGTGAAATTATTTGTATTAGCCTTGGAGATATTGTGTTCACAAGGTTTTCGGACAGACATTTGACCTCACAGTGACCTTGAATTTAGACCTTTTGATCTCAAAATCTAATCAGTTCATGTTTGTCCCAAAGCGCACAAATGGTGAAAGTTTGGTGAAATTCCTTTCATTAGCCTTTGAGATATCGCGTTCACAAGGTTTCGGGACGGACGCACACACGGATGGACGGACGCATGCACGGACAACCCGAAAACATAATGCCTCCTGCACCTTACGGTGGCAGAGGCATAAACCTCTCCTCACAATCTTTACCGAGATATATTATTAAGAAGGCCTTTTATTTAAACAAAATAAAAAAAAATAATTCTATAAAATCTCCAGTATTTATCATTTTCTCATTATAAATATTTATAGGGACATTCCACCAAATGGGTGCCATTTGCTTGTTGTACCACTCCCAAATTAAACTTAATTTGTTATATCTTTTCAACACTGATTATAACAACACACATTTAACTATTCAAAACGTGTATTGGTCAACCTCAGGCTATGTTACAAGGTTTGGAAGTCAAAGATGGCTGCATTTTTTTCAGTCAGTAACAGGACTGAGTTTTTAGCCTAGGATTAGCTAATACATGGAATTAAGCCACATGGCGTCATCGCTAATAGCATGACCACACTTAGTACATTCTAGTGATTTACCAAAAATCTGTATTTTTAAAATAAACAAATATCATCTAAGAAATAATTTAAGTAACAGGACAGTATGTTGACATTGACCTTATCAATCAAAGTTAAAAAAAATCATCAAATATACAGAAAAGTAAATGAGAGAACTAACTTTTGGTATTCCCATGGCCTTCAGAAGACACAACTGATGTAACTTCCTGTTGAGCATGTGATTTATGGAATGTTCCAAATTTGTCAGATGGGGTAATATGTTTGGGTAACAGGACTGATAGACTGGTACCAAAATTCAAAAACGTGCTTATTTAAGGAGTTAAAGGCATTTTTGAGACAAAGTCGGCAAACAGTCTTATTTTGTCAATTTGGGTGTGCCGAATTCAAATCTGCAATATGCCGAGCTCTATCTGACCTCTGCTGACCTCGAGAGGTCATTGAACTTTGGGCCTGTAAACGTCTCAGCTGAACCCAGTTTCTCAGCTTTCTAAGGAATGAAATGTACTAAAATGATTAATGAAGTTAGCAAATGGCCTTGTTTGTTAAATGTTTGGGTGCTGAATTCATTTTTCATTTGTAAAACGACATATGACCTCTGATAACCGGCATTTTTAAACTGACTTTACTCCCCCAAAAAGAATATGAACAGACAAAAAACAAATAGAAAGGAACAAATACAACATTAAATGCCAGTCCATGTGACTTACTTTTCACAATGAGAATGCCTAGGCGATCACCTTACATAACATTGCATTACATTTAGCGGTTATTGTTTATACAAAGCTACTGAAAAAAGGACAGATTCAGCAGCATACAAAATGTGGGGGCATACAGGGTATACAGGTTAATCAGGGTTAGTATATATGAGAGTTTTTTTCTTTGTTGTTTGTTTTAAACGGGGTAAAGCCTTTACAAAAAACAAACAACAAAGAAAAAAACTCTCATATATACTAACCCTGATTAACCTGTATACCCTGTATGCCCCCACATTTTGTATGCTGCTGAATCTGTCCTTTTTTCAGTAGCTTTGTATAAACAATAACCGCTAAATGTAATGCAATGTTATGTAAGGTGATCGCCTAGGCATTCTCATTGTGAAAAGTAAGTCACATGGACTGGCATTTAATGTTGTATTTGTTCCTTTCTATTTGTTTTTTGTCTGTTCATATTCTTTTTGGGGGAGTAAAGTCAGTTTAAAAATGCCGGTTATCAGAGGTCATATGTCGTTTTACAAATGAAAAATGAATTCAGCACCCAAACATTTAACAAACAAGGCCATTTGCTAACTTCATTAATCATTTTAGTACATTTCATTCCTTAGAAAGCTGAGAAACTGGGTTCAGCTGAGACGTTTACAGGCCCAAAGTTCAATGACCTCTAGAGGTCAACAGAGGTCAGATAGAGCTCGGCATATTGCAGATTTGAATTCGGCACACCCAAATTGACAAAATAAGACTGTTTGCCGACTTTGTCTCAAAAATGCCTTTGGGTGTCACAATTCTGGATTTTGGTACCAGTCTATGAGTGAAAACCCAGGGACACGACTAAAATGTGTATTTTAACTAAGATATTGTGGATTTCTTATGAAAAAAATAGATTTAAACCATGGATAGGATATGGAGTCACACAACAGTGCAAAAGAAATACTGCTTCTGAAGGATTTTAATCATAATATTTCATAGTTAAGTATAGAGTGCGGGGACAGGTAACACATGCTATTTTTCAGTGTTTTAGGTAGTTTTTATTAATCCTTACAATTATGTATCTTAAATTTGAAATCAGATCAATGTGCAGGACATTCTGCGTAATAAAGAAATTTATTTTAAAGCACATTTTTATGTGCATTTATACATATAATTTTCTAGGGACGGAAATGGCACCCATTCAGTGGAATGGCTCTATAACACAGCTTTGTAGAATACTCAATTGCAATTGGTCATTCATTGGTTTGACTGGCTATGGATCTTCAACATCAGTAAAATAACTCAAAATCAATAAAATAATTTTTAAATGACTATTTTGATTCAAATGGTTGATTTCTTTAGTAAGTAAGCATGTAATAAGTGGAATAATGTACAGCGAGCTGCTCATTATTGTGAAATAAACCCCTTCAGAGTGATTCGTGAAATCTCCGTCAGGGTCCTGATCCCCCTTTTGGGGTTTATTTCGCAATAAAGACCAGCTCACTGTACATTATCCCTTAGAAACTGACTAACCATGACACTGTAGCGACCTTACTCCAAGCACTCGTATTTCTCATTAGAGATGACGCCTGGCCCTGTGAGCCTAGTCAAGTTGTAACCTATGCTTCAGTTGTGTGAGTGGAGGGTCAATTTTACCTGAGGCTCCAGATGAAGATTTCCTCTTCCGTTTCTGACCTCTCTGTGGCTGACTGGATGAAGACTCTGGTCTCGAGAGACGCAAGCAGGATGCCTTATGTTTCTCGTTGCTCGGGTACTGCGGTCAAATAACGGAGTCAAAAATGATTATGGGCACAAGGTTTAAAATCAGGGTTCTGACTAGGCCTTTTCAGCGTATCAGACTGATGCAATGTTTCCTCACAGCTACGCCCACAATATTGCTGAAACGCCTGTAAAAGTTGCCGCTAAACTATGTTGACAATCTTGAAAACATGGCCTTTTGTTTAATTTTCTCTGGCTCTCCCTACGTGGCGGTGATGGCACGCCGCCATGCGAACGTTCTACATTCGGACATGCTCCTCTCCCCATCCACGTAAGCGCCCAGCGCATAGCTGCCCGAGTAGCTCCGTGTGGAGATTGTCACTGATCATGCTAGTCTGGTTGACCTCCTTCCTTCTGATGTGTTCGCGATAAAGTGCCATCCGTGTTAAAAGGTGCTTACGCCATGTACGTGCCGGTCCCCGAGTTAGCTCTGGATAGTCATGTATTGTAATTGAATGGCTGAAGCTGAAAATAAAGCTGACACTTAGTGAAGATCAACTGGTTGTTTTATTCTTATTCCATAAATGTCACTAATATAGTTGAATATAAGTCTTCAATCAAAAACAATCACAGCAACCTTTGGTTGATAAATAAATAAATAAATAAGCTCATTAATATTACTAAAAAAGAGTGACTTTAAAGGAGGTCTGCAAGTGCCAGGAAATGCATTAGAATGCATCTCCAAGCATGTAGAACCCCTGAGCTTTCCGGGGCCTAAGGCAGCCCCCGAACCCCCAGCCACTATGACTGGTGCCACTCCGCTGATATTTAGTTAGAACCCTGAAAATGACATAAAAGCAAGAAACACTACTGATTTAATGCTCAAAATCAGAGGTCACATTTTATTGTCCTAACAAACCTTTCAAAACTTTGGTCTGTGGAAACACTTTATGGATTTTATTCAAATTCAGCTGCCAAGTTAAACATGTATTGTAATTGCATTTCCCGTAAAAATCTGCATTATCTGAAAAATTCAACGGCAAAATATATTTACACAATCATGTACAATAGTTGTTTTCAACGACTAAACCTGTATTATTTTTGCCATTTAAAAAAAAAGTTATAGCCATCCGTCAACTTGCTGGGCTCACGCTAGCCGCTCGCACGTCCGCAAATTGCGAAGTTTTATTCCAATTTGCGAAAAGAAAATCATCTGTATTCGCATTTTATGCGAAAGTCATTTAAAGTTTAAGCAAAATCCATCAAACAATTGCGATTTCTCAAGATAAACGGTACCTTTCAGGGCCTGAATTTGGGCGCGGGATTGCGGGTATCGCGCATATTTTTTTTAATTCCCGCACCTTTAACGATTCTAACGCGAGAGATTCCCGCACACATTACTGCATTGCCTGACAACGTCAATCTAATAATGGATCAGTGTAAATGCGCGACTACCTTCTGTTCTTAAGGTTACTTGAATTGAACCCTCCTTTTACTGACTGACCCCCCTCTCCCCCCGTAGCCTACTCAGAAAAAAAACAGCAGACACAGACAGTTCACACACACACACACGCATACAGCACGCGCACTCTTCCTCTCTCGGACTTTCGCTGTAAAACACATGGACCGCTGGCTAAAACATACAAGTGCAGTGGCAAAAGTTTCCCCTGCTAAGAGGAAAACTCCTGAATCTGATGGTGGTAATAGCAGTGTGAGTGATACCGTTGAGAATACACAGGACGAGACAGCTAACGTTAACATCGACGTTGCGAAGGGGATTAGATCAGAGCATGGCTACAAGAAAAAAGTATTTACAAGGAAAAGCAAAGGACACTGATGCTGACAAAAGGGATGACCACTAGGAGAAAGAGTAGGAAAGACTACATATGTACAAGAATCCTGCACTCAGCGAAGATGAATTGTTCAGTGTTGAGAACAATTTGATTTTTTTTAAATTACAGATGGCATATGACACAGGAGACAGGGCTATATGGTATAAGAGAATCCTGAAAAGTCAACAAAGACTGTTGTCATGTTAACGTTCTATATGTGGACTGAAACAAAGTTTGCAAATTCATTCAGTGTTAAGAACAGTTTGATAGTGTTTTCTTATTTTAATTGTAGACATTAAACAGAGGACAGGGATGATCAGATCAAACATGAGAATAGAAAAATGATATAAGAGTTGATAAAAAAAAGATATAAAAATGTTATAAAAGGAAAAAGCAAAGGTCACTGATTAAAGAGATGGCCACTAAAAGAAGAGACAAATAACACATAGTTAAGAGAATCCTGAAAAGTCAGCAGACTGGTTTAAGTTAGATTTTAAGTTAGACTTGTTGTGTCAATAAATTCATTGAGCGCTATTAAGAACAGACTGATTTTTTTCTTTTTTTAGAATTAAACGAGGCGGCACGGTGGTGTAGTGGTTAGCGCTGTCGCCTCACAGCAAGAAGGTCCTGGGTTCGAGCCCCGGGGCCGGCGAGGGCCTTTCTGTGTGGAGTTTGCACGTTCTCCCCGTGTCCGCGTGGGTTTCCTCCGGGTGCTCCGGTTTCCCCCACAGTCCAAAGACATGCAGGTTAGGTTAACTGGTGACTCTAAATTGACCGTAGGTGCGAATGTGAGTGTGAATGGTTGTCTGTGTCTATGTGTCAGCCCTGTGATGACCTGGCGACTTGTCCAGGGTGTACCCCGCCTTTCGCCCGTAGTCAGCTGGGATAGGCTCCAGCTTGCCTGCGACCCTGTAGAAGGATAAAGCGGCTAGAGATAATGAGATGAGATGAGATAATTAAACGAAGCAGTGACACTTAAAGAATAGTGCATGAAGATGAGGAAGAAGCAGCTGTGTAAAGCAACACTAAGGAGGTTGTAAAATTAGCTTAACTAAAAGGCACACAGCCTTCCAAACTCTTCCTAGAGCCTTACTCGCACTGCTAGAAAAAGGCTATTGGTGTTTGATGGCATAACAGTCAGTCAGCAATGTCATGCTGTAAAGGATCTCTTTCATTTTGTGGTGGTTTTCTACCCTCCACCCGAAACTGAACAGTCCATATCTTAGACGGCTGTTGGGAATAATACTTGCATTTATCCACCCTTTGTCTGACAATGTTATCCAAATTTGGAGATATCAAAATGAAAAGTCTACTAAAAAGGATACCTCAAATGGTGACAAAAGGTTACATACTGTAGAGATCTTCAATCTGAGTAGTGGCAGAAGGTAAGACCTAAGCTATTTAAGCCCACAAGTAGCGTTCCCCACAAACTGTGTAAATCCCCCCCATTTGAGTCACTGAGGGGGGGAATTCCCCCCCATTCTGAAAAATGAAATTCAGGCCCTACCTTTCGTGTCCATCTTCGATGTTTTGATTTATAACCAACGCCCCCGAGTTTCGAAGCTTCTTATTGGTTGACCGCAAATGATGTCTTCCAATAGCATCGGACCTTACATATAAAATGATCGATTTCCGAGTTGCGCTGATAATGTCGCCAATTCTCGCTCATTAGTGAACAAGATTATAGCGAGGTTTGTTTAAAATAAATTATCCGACTTTACGTATGACAAAAACTTACCTAAAAAGCGAGAACATATTAGAATATTCTGTTAGCTTTCTCAGTTAAGGATAAAAACACAATATAACCATTCTAAAGACGTATTTTCTACATATCAACCCTGACAGAACTTTGGAAGAACTCACAGATGAACCAGGATATATCGACCAAGTGTACCTTGTTTTCAGAGCGTTTTGACGCACATGGTTCAAAGTTTTGACTGCAAGTTTCACTTGAGAAATTAATGGTGAATATCGTTATATTTGGGTTATGAGATTAATTTATAAGAAACAACCATTGATTTTAACTCCCTGAGCTCCCTTCATCCTACCCATAAAGACACCCCCCTCCCCCTAAACACACACACACGGATCCCAATTATACACATACACACCCACACAGGCCAGTCAGCATACTACAGAGGGTGACTAATGGCCCTTTTCCACTACCCTTTTTCAGCTCACTTCAGCTCGCTTCAGCTCACTTCAGCCCGACATGGCTCGCGTTTCGACTACCAAAGAACAGCACGACTCAGCTCGGTTCAGCCCTGCTTACCCCCTAAAACTCGCACGGTTTTGGAGTGGGGCTGAAGCGAGCCAAACCGAGCCAAGTGAGGCTGGGGGCGTGAGCAGACACTCCCCTGTGCACTGATTGGTGAGGAGGAGTGTCCTCACATGCCCACACATGCCCCGCAAGCACGCTGGGATCTGTAAACACCGTAAACCCGGAAGAAGAATAATTATGAATTACGAGAATTTCGGAAGCCTTATGCGCCTCGCCTCATCTATACGCTCTTGCCAGTATCTGTTGGCGTTGTCGGTGACAACAAGCCACAGCACCAAGACCAGCAACACTAACGACTCCATGTCCTCCATGTTTATTGTTTACTATCCGGGTCGTGAGACTACCACTTAAAAGCTCACTGATGTCACTGTTTGCGCTGCTTAACGACATCACGTGACGTCCACCCACTTTTGCTAACTCCACCCAATGTGTCCACCCACTTCCAGCCAGCACGGTTCAGCGCGGTTGTAGTCGAAATGCAACTCCAACAGCCCCACTCAGCTCGACTCAGCACAGCACGGCTCAGCCCAACTCAGCCGCGTTTGTAGTGGAAAAGCGGCATAAGGGCTAAAAGGTGCATAGATAGCAAAGAATGCAAAGCACATCACACCAGATGTTAGATATAATTATAATGAAAAATATGGACTCCGTAAACCAGATTAAGTGGGTTAAATTAAACACACAATTTCATTACATATATACAGTTGATGAAATGATCAAAATAAGAGGATTCAAGAATAAATAAGCATGCTATGAACATAAATCAAGTACATGGAAAGACAAAGGCAGGAAACAAGCTTGCAAACACTACTGAAACACCAACAAACTAGACAATTCCCCTGGGGGAAATTGCGAGAGTGATGCAGCGCGCGTAGCCACGCCTCTAGGTGAAAGCACCACCCAAAAGGCAGCATGAGATATGAGGCAAAAGGCATTGTCCCTAGGTATAGCGCCCCCTAGCGGCCAATCTGTCCCAATTTTTTTGTGGGCCTTTGTGGAGGGGTGCGGCATAATGCCGCGAAGTTTCGTTAAGGTACGCCAAAGGGCGGCCGAGATATGAGCACACTTCCTGTTTCACGTCTGCGCAGCCAATTTTGATTGGCTGCCACGGCCAAACGCTTATGAAACTCTAAACACCGGGCAAGTGTCTTGTGGAGCTTAGTCCAACGTAGCCATCTACCAAGTTTGGGAGAAATTGGTGAAAAATTGAGGGAGGAGAAGCATGATGATTGATTTTCACAAAACTCAAAACAGCGGGAAAACTTTCTGGGTTGAAAATGACGTCGTAGGGGGCGCTGGATTCGTCATGGGCCAAGGATTCCAGGGATAGCAAGCTTTTGAAAATTGGACTAACGGTGCAAAAGCTACAAGCAGAAATATACCTGCGACTTTGAGCTGCTGGCGCAATTTTGATTGGCTGCCACGGCCAAACGCTTATGAAAATCTGAACACCGGGTAAGTGTCCTGTGGAGCTTAGTCCAAAGTTGCCATGTACCAAGTTTGGGAGAAATTGGTCAAAAATTGAGGGAGGAGAAGCATTTTAATTGATTTGCACAAAAATCAATATGGCGGGAAAATTTTCCGGGCGGAAAATGACGTCACAGGGTGCGCTGGAATTGGCTCGGCCCAAGGATTCCAGGGACACCAAGTTTTTGAAAATCGGACCGACGGTTCAAAGGTTACAAGCAGAAACGTACCGGCAACTTGCACCCGCGACTTTGAGCTGTTGGTGGCGCTAGAGAGTTTAAGTTGGTGACTTGGAACTTGCTGAGACGAACCTTGAGTGTGTGAAGAAACAGTGTGCAAAATTTCACAACGTTTAGGGGTTGCTATGGAGACGCAGACGGGGGTTGTGTGTAGTTTTCCAAAAATTCCATTGAAATGAATGGGAAATTGTGTGTGGTTTTTTCGCGACTATGTCGCGAAAAAACAAAATTTTGAGGAGCAAATAGCACACCGAGTCCGAGCGAGCCGCACGTTTTGGTATATGGCTTGCCTGTGTGCGATGCACGGTTATTGAGTTATTCGCAATCAAAATTTGTACGGAAGATGAAGAAGAAGAAGAAACACATAGTAGAACAATAGTGATGCGTGCTCTGCACTGCATCACTAACTACAATAACAATTCATTTTTCAATATTATGTCAGTGCAAGAAACATTTAGAAGTATAACATATCTTGCTAAAAAAATTACTTTACTAAAAAGAAAATTGTTCTTTTAGCATTTCTTGCCAAGCGAAATTGCAAATTGCTAAAGAAAAATTTGAGTCTTTAGCACTTTTCGCTAAAACAATTTGAGTCCTAGAGTGAGCACAGAACTTGATACACTCAGCCTCATCTTCCAACTTGGCTGAAGGCTTTCCAGTCCTGTTTGTATCCCCCCCGTCAACAACGTAGCCATGTTCGTCCAAGATTTTCTGGGACTTTGTATAGACATGACACTGTGGCAGCGGGGGCGTGGTCAAGCATCAGTCTGTGACCGGAGGGCGGAGTCAGGAAAGGTAAGTGGCAGAAGCACTGCACCTGACGTTAATTAATGTGTTTGTGTGTCTTCCCCAGTGACCGCGCCCTATTTAAGAAGAGAGAGCGAGAGCAGAGGGAGCTCTCTCCCCAACCAGACGACTGATGTGTGTGCGTGTGTGAGAGTATAGAAGCTGAAAAGCTGAATAAGGGTGTTTTCACACCTGGTCCCCTTTAAAGGAACCAGACTCAGTCCTCTTTAAGTGGACCAACAGAAAAAGAACTCGGTTCTTTTTGTGTTCACACTGTGAATTTATTACAAAGAGGACTGGGTTCTCTTTCTGGTCCAGTTAAGCTTTGATGGGGCCTCAAGTCCTCTTTCTGTTCACACCAGGTCCTCTAGAGCCCTCAGACCCCCCCAGTGCACGGAATTCTGGGTAATTTTCTCTTGAATCAAAATGTCTGCTGCCATGCTTGCCCTGCTGTATTCTTTGATCAAAATAGTGTGGATTAAGGAAAATAAATTTATTATATTATATATATATATATATATATATATATATATATATATATATATATATATATATAATAAAATATAGTTATATTATTGTGGCCAACTCGTCAGTCAGTAAGTTCAGAGAACTGTAAAGCGGCTGTGGTAAATTCCAAAAGGAAGTTGAGTTTCCCTGCTACAGTCACGTGACCAACTACGGCAAACGAAGAAGGTTAAATTACAGTGAAAAAGGCAAAGTGAACCCGGTGCGCTTTTTGTTCACAATGCGCAGATTAGGCGAACCGTACCGTTGATTTTTAGCGAACCGTACTGAGACCACCTCCTGAGGTGGTCTCAGTTCGGTTCGCTTTAAAGGGGTCTGGGTACGGTTGGAGTGTTCACATATGCACAAAAAATGCTGAGTCATCGATCTGAGTTCGGTTAGATGACTGAAAGGGACCAAGTGTGAAAACACCCTAAAAGAGAGTTTTGTGAACTCAGTTCTGGCCTGCCGTCCTTCTGAGCTCCACCCACCTACACGAACTGTCACAGACATGTTTCAGAGAAGCTGAGATCTGACTAAAAATCTTCCCAGTGTTGCCAGATCTGCATTTTTTTGTTCTAACTTAGACTAGAAGTTTGGATGTTCAAATCAATCTTTTGCAAACAAAACCTAAGCTTTATTTTTCTGCATATGCATCCATGTGGTTATAAATACAATATTGTGAATTGACAATCAAAATGGTGTAAATAAAAGATACTGTAGCATGAGGATACTCAATGCCAATATCTTTTTTTTTTTTAAGATTTTTTTTGGGCTTTTTGCACCTTTATTGGATAGGACAGTGTAGAGACAGGAAATGAGCGGGAGAGAGAGAGAGAGACGGGAAGGGATCGGGAAATGACCTCGGGCCGGAATCGAACCCGGGTCGCCCGCATTCATGGTATGGCGCCTTAACCACCTGAGCCACGACGCCCCCCAATGCCAATATCTAACAGAACGGTAATCAGTTAACCTGGTTTAGACGCCAACAATGAAATGCCAGTAGACTTTATATTTACGCTTGAATTTTGGCAGCCGTTGTACACTGCTGTGCACAAAACATGTACGTCTGCAACTGTAAGTAAATGTCTTGCAATAACCCTAACCCATGACTACATCATCGCTTGTTTACCGCAATGCATTATGGGTGATAACGGGGTCAGCTCCGCTATATTGTTGACTTTCGCCTTTGTTAAACACTGCATTGTTGTGTCTAACCAGTTTTAACCGTGCCTAAAGTAAACTGCTGTGTGCCTTACTGTGTCTCCATAACAAAGACAACACCTAATTTGAACTTTTATCAGCTGCCAGTCGAGAAGAAAGAAACGGATAAGTTTAATCTGCAACGAAAACCTTCGAACTGAATCGAAATGGACAAGTGTTTGTAGCTTATATTTCTCTGGGGGGAAAAAAGACGCACTTAAACTGTGACCCAGCAATATTTCCATGGTCTGCAGAATTACTTACTTAATCCTCTTCGCTCCGAGTGGGGCATAAGGCCAATAACAAGCGCCTCCACTTTTGACGGTCTTTAGTGAGATGTTGTGCCTCGCCCCATGATAGATTTAACTCAGATAGCTCAGAGGTGATGGTTATTCTCCAAGTGGTCTTAGGTCTTCCAGACTTCCGCCTTCCAGGGGGTGTCCACATTAGGGCAACTTTGGGGATCTGCTGTTGGTCCATATGCAAGACATGCCCGAGCCATCTCATGCGTCGGTGTTTAATTTCATCATGTAGGACTTGGGCCGTCTTAGATGTTTCGCACAAGGTGCGGACATTCCCATGGATTAAAGCAAAAAAAAAAAATCATCTGACTGAAAAAAAAAAAAAAGCTCCATGTCGTTGGCCCCTACCACGTCAGCGATGCGTCAAATTTTTAAACGCCGTGTTGTCCATTATCCCCTCGGACCCTACTTATAGTACATTTACATAATTTTAACAATGACTAAAGCTAAGGCAAGACTTTACCATTGTCATTACTGGCTATAAATGATGAAACATCAAGTTTTCAGCGCAAAGTGCAAATTTATTTCAACAATACTTTAGTAATGCACAACAGTGGTTAAGAGAAAAGTGCAAGTGCAGTCGAACTTGAACCATGCTTTCAAAAGAGTGGAACAGAAAGAAAAATAAGAAAATCTGTTGACATAAAACCAGGAAACAAGAAAAGTAAAGTGAAAGTTCACTTTTTCTGCTTCTTCGCAGTGAAGCCAAAGACATCTAGTTTTTTGCCATTGCTTCCATATACTTTTTTTTTTATGGCAAACTACACAAAAGCACACACCTGCCATTTTCATCTTTTTGCACCATGAACTAAATGGCTTGCCATTATCGCCCATTTCATTTCGCCAAGCCCATCTCCACTTATTCTTTACCGTTTTGTCGATGTCTGACACATCTGTGCCTTCATTTAAAAGAAGCGCATCCATGCTGGCAAAACCGAAAGTAATTTGACACACTCTAGTGATGGAAATCGAAGGGCCTATGTCCGGTGGCCTTATACGCAGTACTCGAGTTGAGGGGGGGATGTGGGGGGAGGCATCCCCCTTCTGAAATAAAAATCTCAAATCATCCCCCTTATAAAATGGCCATCCCCCCCCATCACATCCCTTGGGCCATTTTACCAATTAATGTGGAAATTAGCCTACTATTATTTTAACAAATATTACTACTATTTCAACATTAGAGGCTTTGCGCAGTGATAGCCTACATGTAGCCGGATAAAGACGCATATTTATTTATTCAGTTGCACCTCTCATTCACACCTATACGGAGGTTTTAGTCACTGAAAACAGCTACTTTTGCAAACTCTGGGCAGAGTGGAGATTTCTGAAAACTCCATCTTCAGACACGCGTGTAAATCGGGAAAACGAAGCAACAGTTGGCGAGAGCGAATATAATGAGTCATAGGTGTGAATCTTTCACCGAATGCCAATTGTCCCGGTTCTTCATGAAATCGCACGCGCACGCACAAATTCATTAGGTTAACTTTCAAATAACTGTTCTTGTGCACTTGCAACACTGGAGCCACTTTCCTGAATTTTGAGCTTTGGAGTATTCACTTCTTTATCTATTTAATCAATGAATTTATTTGTTACATACATTAAATTACTAATGTAAACCATTAGTAGCCTATTTAAGCAATCGCTGTTTTCTCCACTGTTTTCTGACCTTTTGTGCTTAGTGAATGAGACACTTCATTACACTCCACTGACCAACTTCCAATTCCAGACTTTTTTGAAAATGTAAAATATAGGCCTACGAGATGTTTTTTTGGGACTTAATTCCCGTTGCTCCTTCACTATTAATTTTTGAGACTGACGAGGCACTAAATACTGTGGAATTATTTTCTCCTTACTATGAAGTTTGGCATCTTAAACAAGTGTCGGGAAATCTTGCAGCCCGATTCTGCAGCCTCCAATGTTTAAGCGAACTGCTGAAACCATAATGTTTAAAGATTAAATCGTAGGCTAATCAAACCAAAGAAAAACACAGCCTTTCCAGAACGTTGTCTGCCGAAGCCTACAAAAGGCTTAATAGCAAAGGTCTTGCTGCGGCTTCAACTTTTCACCTGATCACCTTTCAATAGGCAAATATCATTATTACTACTACTACAAAAGGCCTAGTATTAGTAGTAGACAAGTAACCTAGTTGCCTAGTAGTAGGACAGCCAAATAGTTTCATCAGTGGCCTACGCCGAGCCTCCCCGGGACTAGACAGTAGCGGAGGCTGTATTTATTTATTTAGGCCTATCTAGCGCAACAACTTATTCCTTTACATATACTCAAACATAGCACAAGAAAGGGTTCAACAACAGGCAATCACAGCAGCTTGGTGAAGTTCTAAATCACATCGGTGTCAGACCTATGGGCCTACCCCCCCTTTTTTTCCCTCGGATCTGCATCACTCTCATTATTGACCTTTAGCGCTCCCAGTTGATGGAAATCCGTCGTAGCGACGGAAAACTTTAATCCATGCTTAATAGCAAAGGTCTTGCTGCGGCTTCAACTTTTTCACCTGATCACCTTTCAGTAGGCAAATATCATTATTACTACTACTACAAAAGGCCTAGTATTAGTAGTAGACAAGTAACCTAGTTGCCTAGTAGTAGGACAGCAAAATTGTTTCATCAGTGGCCTACGCCAAGCCTCCCCGGGACTAGACAGTAACGTAGGCTTTATTTATTTATTTATCAGGACTGTGAAATAGAAATGACAAAATCTGAGGAAACAATTTTAGCAGGGGGTCTGGGGGCCGCAGGTCCCCAGAAGCTGAACAGATTTTGTGTATATTGATAGATTTGAAGCATCTCCTGAAAGCAAATATTTTCTCAACCATGCCATTTAATTTGAACTGTTATTATGTTGAAATAATACCATTTGAACTGATTTACCTTTTAACTGATAAGGGTTCACTTGAAGAATGAAAATATATCAATAACATACCTCATATTGTAAATTCACTCATATTCTTGTGTCGATTTGTATCAATTCATTGGGTGCCATAATGTCTTTTCCAGGGGGAAATTCGAGACTGACTATTAAATAATAGTCACTAATGTTCTTGTTTTTGAACTGATTCAATACCAAAATGTCTCTTGTTCATGTTAGACAGATTCTAGTCAAAAACTATATACAACTATTTACAAGTCAATATTTATATTTATTTCCTTTTCTTTGTTCGCAGTTTCTTCAGCTTAGAAAGCCTACTCTTTTCTTTCTGACTTTCTATATGGCTTTTCCTTGCTCTTTTGGTCTCTCTTTCATTACATATTCATGATAACAATGAACATTATGAACAATAACATAAGTTAAAACTACATAAATAATAAATGCGAACAAGATGGTCTACCTGGTAATCTATAGTTCAGCAGCTTCAATTTCACCAATTCCACATGTTTTTTTTCCTTTAACATGGTCAACCAAACGTGTTCTTCCACCAGAACCGTACTTCACATCCTGATGGCACAAGATGCGGTAAGCTTTCCCTGGTTCTTTTGTCTTCCGTATGTGCTCATGGAGATATTCACTACCGGCTTTAAACTCCAGCCATCGCCAATTCCATGGATTTTTGATGCCGTTTTCCTTGTCAGTGTTTTTGACATCGTCGGTCTCGCCGTCCTCCCTCTGAACGATGTCCCTCCGTGACGCGGACATACCGCGAAATTCTCCTTTTCAAAACCGTTGATATCGAAAGCGTGTTTAAAGAGCACAATGGTAAAACGAAAAGAACACAAGATTCGCGCCATGGTTTGTAAGCATGGCACAAATGCCGTAAACTGGTCTGTCATTGTCGCAAAAGAAAAAAAGATACCAAAAAAATTACAATGTCGTTACAGAAAGAACAATTTGCGGTAGGCTCGTTCCCAGACTCGCCGGCTCGGTGACACTCGCTGTACGAGACTACTAGCGGTCGGTAGACAACAACCCCTCCCCCCCAATTTGTTATTGCAAAATTAGATGATTTAGTGCCCTGTCACACTACGACGTTCTCACCAGCGTTCGAGTAACGTGTTGCGAAACGCAGAGGAACGTCGAGAACGTTAGAAAAAAGTTACAAGAAAGTTAGACGAGCGTCGGCAAACGTTGGGGAACGTCGGCGAACGTTGAGGGTGAAAAACAGTTTTGGGTGTGCACAAAAATTCAGGACGTTCTATCAAAACGCTACTTACACGTTAGAGGAACGTTACACGAAAGTTTGCGGGCGTTACTCGAACGTTACTCGAAAGTCAGGACGTTCCCTGGACGCTAGGCGGACGCCGGCCCATCAGGGTCGAGTGTCCAGCGCGTGCCTAGCGCTTGGGTAACGCTTGCCTAACGCCTGTGTAACGTCCATCGAACGTCTGTCCAGCGTGTCGCCAACGTTTTTCAGCGTTCGTCAGCGTTCGCCGAGCGTTCTTAACGCTCATGTAACGCTCTTTCAACATCTTTCTAACGTCTGTCAGCGTTCTGAATTTTTCCAGCGTCTGTGTAACGTCCATGTAGCATCCTTGTAAC
The DNA here is from genome assembly GCF_027579695.1 of Neoarius graeffei. Lineage (NCBI taxonomy): Eukaryota > Metazoa > Chordata > Actinopteri > Siluriformes > Ariidae > Neoarius > Neoarius graeffei. The sequence continues at coordinate 57,393,878 of NC_083576.1, forward strand.
GCGCCTGTAACCTACTGGTAGCGTTCAGGAGCATTTGGCAGGCACTTGCCAGAAATATATTTAAAGGGGCTTGCAGAGGCCACCGACAGTCCTGTTGGAACTTTCACAGAGTGAAGACTTCAGAACAATGACAGACCAAGAGAAACACCAGTATGCTGTTGCTGCTCTCATGCATCACAACAACCTGGTTGAAATGGTGGTTGAAATGGAAGTGATGCACTCTGGCCAAAAGCCCCCCCTTTTATACTGCGCCTCCAGCCGCAGGTTGGCGAAACGTAACAGGAACGTCACACAAACGCTCCACGCGTTACTCGAACGCTACAGGAACGCTAGGCAGACGCTGTGGAAACGTCGAGAACGTCAGCTAGACACTGGACAAACGTCGAGAACGTTACCTGGACGCAAGGCAGACGCTACCCAAACGCTATGATAACGCTATCAAAGCGCTGTGGACGCTATGAGAACGCTAGGTTTTGCAGCTATTTTCGACCACAAACGTCGCCTGACACTGAGGGAACGTTGGCTGAGCGTTACCCAAGCGTTATAAGAACGTTACAAAATCGTTGACCTAGAAACTTAATTTGAAGAACGTCGACGTTCCCCGGCGTTTCTCAAATTTTTAAAAACGCAACCAAACGTCGAACAAAATGCTATAGTGTGACAGGGCCATTACTAAAATTATATTTTTGGCGGCCAAATTCGCGGAATTCCGCGGATTTTTCACAGCCCTGATTTATTTATGCCTGTCTAGCACAACAACTTATTCCTTTACATATACTCAAACATAGCACAAGAAAGGGTTCAACAACAGGCAAATCACAGCAGCAGCTTGGTGAAGTTCTAAATCACATCGGTGTCAGACCTATGGGCCTACCCCCCACTCCATTTTTTTTTCCTCGGATCTGCATTTCTCATTATTGACCTTTAGCACTCCCAGTTGACGGAAATCCGTCGTAGTGACGGAAAACTTTAATCCATGCATTCCATGTGCCCAGGCGGATCTTGGTCCTAGGCCCGAGTCGACTGTCTATCACACTTCTGACTTCCGTCTGTGGGCTTTCATCAGTAGTGGTCATACTGCCAGATAGTTGGCTCGAATCCACAACAGGGCCGTCAATAGCGTTAACGGTAGTATTGGTTTCTGTAACAGGTTGATTTTTTTTTTTTACAGGGTGGGGTTGTTGACCCCATGCCCAACCCCCAACCTGGAGGACCAGGGGCTGAATTTTGTCTGACATCTATCCCCAAGACCTGCCCAACATGGTAGAACCTTCCAGAGGCAGCGCCCCCATCGGTATAGCGCTCAGGGGTCACTGATGCACGCAAGCCCCCCCCACCACAACAAGGTATCAGCACCATGGGGAGGGGTCTGTGGAATGGCCTTCGGTTATAGAAGATAACAACCAACACTGTTCATCGTCTGAAACTAGCGATATTCCAAAGCCTGTAAAACACAAACGCATTCTTTGGCTTTTACTTTTCCAGTGCTCCCGAAATATCGTCTGACACCGGTCATGACAGACAAAAAAAAATTCAGTTGCCCTACGTAATTAACAAACGTCAGTCAACCTGACCGATAGCTATTGTAATTACTAATATAAACATCCAAATCTAAAACATGCCTGAATTTAACGCGAGAAAAAAAACACTCACAAATATCATATTTATCGCAACTTAAACAAAATTCTAAAACTCCATGCATCGATGTCTCTACGCGGTTTTGCATACCTTAAATACACATCAATGGTGCACAGAGTTTTCTTGCAGCCACCTACTTAGTTCATTGAGAAGATACGTTATCGATCGATATGCTGTCCGAATGCATTCGTGCCATATTTGTTTACCTTGGATGAGTGTTATGAGCAGGATTCTGATCTTGATGCAGGCTATGAGAGCTTTGATGAGCAGGATGAGGAAACTAACAACCGTCTGCTTGAGAAATTCAGAAATGAGCTTTGATGTGTTCAATGATAAACTGATACAAAAAATATCAGTAACTGACCGTTTCAATGTGCTGGAAAGGACATTGTCGAATAGGACATTGTGGAATAAACAATAGTCCTTGATTTTCTTGCTTGTTTTCATTCATTTTACACAAAGCTAAAATTGTCTGACAAGGTCTGAAAATGTCTGACATAGATCTGCCCAACGTCAGACAATATGACTGATGTTAAAGGAACAGTCCACCGTACTTCCATAATGAAATATGCTCTTATCTGAATCGAGACGAGCTGCTCCGTACCTCTCCGAGCTTTGCGCGACCTCCCAGTCAGTCAGACGCAGTCAGACGCGCTGTCACTCCTGTTAGCAATGTAGCTAGGCTCAGTATGGCCAATGGTATTTTTGGGGGCTGTAGTTAGATGCGACCAAACTCTTCCGCGTTTTTCCTGTTTACATAGGTTTATATGACCAGTGACGTGAAACAAGTTCAGTTACACAAATTGAAGCGTAGCGATTTTCTATGCTATGGAAAGTCCGCACTATAATGACAAGCGTATCTGAGCTCCGTATCAACGCGCTGCCGAAGCGCGCAGAAGGTGTTAGTACGCCTGTCATTATAGTGCGGACTTTCCATAGCATAGAAAATCGCTACGTTTCAATTTGTGTAACTGAACTTGTTTCATATCACTGGTCATATAAACCTATGTAAACAGGAAAAACGCGGAAGAGTTTGGTCGCATCTAACTACAGCCCCAAAAAATACCGTTGGCCATACTGAGCCTAGCTACATTGCTAACAGGAGTGACAGCGCGTCTGACTGACTGGGAGGTCGCGCAAAGCTCGGACAGGTACGGAGCAGCTCGTCTCAATTCAGATAAGAGCATATTTCATTATGGAAATACGGTGGACTGTTCCTTTAAGGAAAGTTTTTTGGGAACACTGCTTTTCAACGTACCGAAGCACTCGGCAGCTGAACGAGCTTGTCGGACCGATAAAACTCCCAAACCACGAAGGGTTCTCTTTTAGGTATGTATAATGTTCAGTGTACTTCACTAGCAGCATTTACTGAAGAAAATGCATTTATACTGAACATGACACAGCAGATTAGCAGGTTTCCAAAGTTTTTTTTTTTTTTAAATGTCATGTTTACGGATATCAAATTTTATTTAACTAAATCACTCATTTATAAAATGTTTTGATAAGACATTCTGAAATTTGATGTTGTACAATGTGGTAGACTCGCTCAACCTCTAGGTTGTATGAATTCTTATGTCTGACCTTCTCGCCAAGCTTGATTTGGATTCCGATTTCCCTGCTGTAAACCCTCGACATGTTATCCACCTCTTTAAAATCACCAATTTCATCGTCTTCCACGACAGAACACGGCAAAATTGCTCCCCTCACATCGCGCTCACGTAAAATTAATCTGACATCCGCTATATTGCACGGCTACTGACCCCGGCTATCCCCCATGACGCATTGCAATAAACAAGTGATGTAGTTACACGACCGTTCAAAAGTTTGGGGTCACCCAGACAATTTTGTGTTTTCCATGAAAAGTCACACTTTTATTTACCACCATAAGTTGTAAAACGAACAGAAAATATAGTCAAGACGTTTTTCTGGCCATTTTGAGCATTTAATCGACCCCACAAATGTGATGCTCCAGAAACTCAATCTGCTCAAAGGAAGGTCAGTTTTATAGCTTCTCTAAAGAGCTCAACTGTTTTCAGCTGTGCTAACATGATTGTACAAGGGTTTTCTAATCATCCATTAGCCTTCTGAGGCAATGAGCAAACACATTGTACCATTAGAACACTGGAGTGAGAGTTGCTGGAAATGGGCCTCTATACACCTATGGAGATATTGCACCAAAAACCAGACATTTGCAGCTAGAATAGTCATTTACCACATTAGCAATGTATAGAGTGGATTTCTGATGAGTTTAAAGTGATCTTCATTGAAAAGAACAGTGCTTTTCTTTCAAAAATAAGGACATTTCAAAGTGACCCCAAACTTTTGAACGGTGGTGTATGCTTGGGGACTACTGAATTCTCAAATAATGTGCACTCAAAGGAAATAACTCACTGGCTCACTTTCTGTAACTGCTTATCCTGGCGGAAATGCAGTCATGAAAACATTAGCTGCTACATCCGTCACAGAGCCAGGGCTTGTTTTACTTGTTCTAAGGGCTGACTGGAGCAGCAGGTGGTACATTTTGTACGCTTTACTAGGTCTAAATGTCACTTCAAAACAGCTAACTAAGACTACGTTCAGACTGCACCCTGAAACGACCCATATCCGATTTTTTTGCCCATATGCGACCTGTATCCGATTTGTTATTGACAATCTGAACGACACAGATCCGATTTTTTCACATGCGACCCAGGCCGCTTGGATATGTGGTCCTAATTCCGATGCATATCCGATATTTTCACATGCGACTGCAGTCTGACCGGACAGGTCGCATTCATGCGACCTACACGTCATCAACAAGAGACAAATGTCACTATTCTGCGTTGGCTAATCCCGCCTCTTTGGTGGAAAACAACAACATTTGTACAGTTTTCAGAATTTAAATAGACTTTTATAGAATTGATCAAGCTAATGGTGGATTTGGTAGGGACCTGGATGTTGATCTGTTAGCCTGATTAAATAAAACAGTTTCTATAACTGATTTATAACTTTAACCATCCTGTATTACAGGATAAGATTGTTCTGGAAATTTCCAGTAATTTAACACCTTCGATCTCATTAGTCTGCTGCCCACATTAATCAGATTATTGTGTGAGTTCCGCCGCCGCCACAAAAACCACATCGCCAGGTCTCGCCTCATCTCCATAGCAAACTGCACTGGTGTTTATGCACCTTGAGCCAGCGCTGAGAGAAGTTGCAGAATTCAGCTGGCTATAAACAAATCTAAATAAATATTTATAAGAATATAGAAAAAGTTTATTAATATGACGAAATAAATGTGTGCAAATTATTAAGCCTGAATTAAGAGTTTGGTAATACAGCGGCCGTATCCCAAATGACTGCCTACTGAAGCTCGAGTGCACTATATAGAGTTTAAAAATCCATTACTTCCTAGTAACATGTAGTGCACTTATATAGAAATTAGAGAGACATTTAGGAGTCAACCCTCGTTACCAGGCTACACGTTTTCATTTCAGTTCAGAAACAAAAACACACACGAGACCTCACACTTTAACACTAACCAGATAATTAAACAAACAAACAAACAAAAAAGAAATCATTAAACTTGAAGAGTGTGGGGGGCGTCGTGGCTCAGGTGGATAAGGCGCCGTACCATAAATCCGGGGACCCGGGTTCGATTCCGGCCTGAGGTCATTTCCCGATCCCTCCCCGTCTCTCTCTCCCGCTCGTTTCCTGTCTCTACACTGTCCTATCCAATAAAGGTGCATATCTTTAAAAAAAAAAAAAAAACTTGGAGTGCGCTTTTTTTTTGTTTACGTATTACATAGATGTGCTTATTACGTGTCAATTTGCGCATGCGGGACACTTTTGGGTCGTTTTCCGTTCATATTGGAGATCGCATACAAGTCTCATATAATTGGTAATGTGAACGGCCTAACAAAAAAAATCGGATTTCACAACAAATCGGATATGGGTCGTTTCAGGTTGCAGTCTGAACGTAGTGTAAATGTTTCTATTAAAGAAAGAAAAAACACACCGAAATGATTTGCAAATTGAAGAACTTACATAGTTCTCATCCTCGTCAGTCAAGTCCTCTGAAGACAAAGAAGGCCGTCTCTGACTTTCCGCATGAGCTGCGTTGGTGTCTGAACCTGCACTGCTCGGTTCCTGGGTAGACACACATTACATATTTCCATGCTGACAGACACAACTGATAGACCAAAGGAATGACAAACACACAAGTACAAGACTAAAGAAAGTAATATTAGATGTAGTTGTCTCAGAGACCTTGGACTGTGCTCTTTTCTTGCCTTCATTCCTACTGCTCTCTCTGATGGTCTGCAGACGTCTGAGGATAAATAACACACATCCATATGTAGGGTTGGGTACCGAAACTCGGTACAGGTATGGCACCGGGGCGAACATCAACGGTAGTAATCAGTCCGAAATACAACATGAATTTCGGTGCCACAAAATACATAGCTGCGCCCTCTGGTGTTCACTGTTAACAGCAGCACCGTATTCAGTAGGCCTACACACCCAGCAGGCAGAAAGGTCAAGATGTCTCAAGCAAAACGTTCCAAAGTATGGTTATATTTTACAAGAAAGGATGCTGAAACTTCCACGTGCAACAAACCTTTGAGGACATTTTCGTGCAAAAGCGGGAACACGTCAAATTTAATGAAACATTTGGTCACACATGGAATCCATCTCAAGGCCGAAGCTTGCACCGTTTTTGACAGCCTCCGTGAACGTGACCCTATAGCAAGTACATCGGAAGCATCCAACGTAGGAGTCCCTATGCCCAGCCCAAGCGATGGCGCTCCCAGCCCAGCTAGCGTGGACATACTGGATGATGATAATAGCAGCATTTACTCTTGAAGTGAGTATTTTTTTTTTTTAACACTGCTAAACAACTGATGCATGCTACAACCCCGATTCCAAAAAAGTTGGGACAAAGTACAAACTGTAAATAAAAACGGAATGCAATAATTTACAAATCTCAAAAACTGATATTGTATTCACAATAGAACATAGACAACATATCAAATGTCGAAAGTGAGACATTTTGAAATTTCATGCCAAATATTGGCTCATTTGAAATTTCATGACAGCAACACATCTCAAAAAAGTTGGGACAGGGGCAATAAGAGGCTGGAAAAGTTAAAGGTACAAAAAAGGAACAGCTGGAGGACCAAATTGCAACTCATTAGGTCAATTGGCAATAGGTCATTAACATGACTGGGTATAAAAAGAGCATCTTGGAGTGGCAGCGGCTCTCAGAAGTAAAGATGGGAAGAGGATCACCAATCCCCCTAATTCTGCGCCGACAAATAGTGGAGCAATATCAGAAAGGAGTTCGACAGTGTAAAATTGCAGAGTTTGAACATACCATCATCTACAGTGCATAATATCATCAAAAGATTCAGAGAATCTGGAAGAATCTCTGTGCATAAGGGTCAAGGCCGGAAAACCATACTGGGTGCCCGTGATCTTCGTGCCCTTAGACGGCACTGCATCACATACAGGCATGCTTCTGTATTGGAAATCACAAAATGGGCTCAGGAATATTTCCAGAGAACATTATCTGTGAACACAATTCACCGTGCCATCCGCCGTTGCCAGCTAAAACTCTATAGTTCAAAGAAGAAGCCGTATCTAAACATGATCCAGAAGTGCAGACGTCTTCTCTGGGCCAAGGCTCATTTAAAATGGACTGTGGCAAAGTGGAAAACTGTTCTGTGGTCAGACGAATCAAAATTTGAAGTTCTTTATGGAAATCAGGGACGCCGTGTCATTCGGACTAAAGAGGAGAAGGATGACCCAAGTTGTTATCAGCGCTCAGTTCAGAAGCCTGCATCTCTGATGGTATGGGGTTGCATTAGTGCGTGTGGCATGGGCAGCTTACACATCTGGAAAGACACCATCAATGCTGAAAGGTATATCCAGGGTCTAGAGCAACATATGCTCCCATCCAGATGACGTCTCTTTCAGGGAAGACCTTGCATTTTCCAACATGACAATGCCAAACCACATACTGCATCAATTACAGCATCATGGCTGCGTAGAAGAAGGGTCCGGGTACTGAACTGACCAGCCTGCAGTCCAGATCTTTCACCCATAGAAAACATTTGGCGCATCATAAAACGGAAGATACGACAAAAAAGACCTAAGACAGTTGAACAACTAGAATCCTACATTAGGCAAGAATGGGTTAACATTCCTATCCCTAAACTTGAGCAACTTGTCTCCTCAGTTCCCAGACATTTACAGACTGTTGTAAAGAGAAAAGGGGATGTCTCACAGTGGGAAACATGGCCTTGTCCCAACTTTTTTGAGATGTGTTGTTGTCATGAAATTTAAAATCACCTAATTTTTCTCTTTAAATGATACATTTTCTCAGTTTAAACATTTGATATGTCATCTATGTTCTATTCTGAATAAAATATGGAATTTTGAAACTTCCACGGGCGGCACGGTGGTGTAGTGGTTAGCGCTGTCGCCTCACAGCAAGAAGGTCCTGGGTTCAAGCCCCGGGGCCGGCGAGGGCCTTTCTGTGCGGAGTTTGCATGTTCTCTCCGTGTCCGTGTGGGTTTCCTCCGGGTGCTCCGGTTTCCCCCACAGTCCAAAGACATGCAGGTTAGGTTAACTGGTGACTCTAAATTGACCGTAGGTGTGAATGTGAGTGTGAATGGTTGTCTGTGTCTATGTGTCGGCCCTGTGATGACCTGGTGACTTGTCCAGGGTGTACCCCGCCTTTCGCCCGTAGTCAGCTGGGATAGGCTCCAGCTTGCCTGCGACCCTGTAGAAGGATAAAGCTGCTAGAGATAATGAGATGAGATGAGCTGAAACTTCCACATCATTGCATTCCGTTTTTATTTACAATTTGTACTTTGTCCCAGCTTTTTTGGAATCGGGGTTGTAATTCCTATTGTTAAATGTAGGCGTAAATGTTTCGAGTAGCACAGATGCAGTCTCACAGCTTGTGTGAAAATGCGTTTGTCAGGCTGACAGGTTAGGTAAGTCATATTTGATGAGCAAGTGTTGTACACGTTAAGAAGGCACAACGAATCAATCGCATTAAATGCGTTCAACTCTGGTTGGAAGCCTATGAAATGTTGCCGTTTAGTCGGTAGCAAAAAACAGCTTAGCATATGAATAACAATAGTCCTAAATGCGGAGTTTATGAGAACAGCATTACGTCCGTCTCATCTCATTATCTGTAGCCGCTTTATCCTTCTACAGGGTCGCAGGCAAGCTGGAGCCTATCCCAGCTGACTACGGGCGAAAGGCGGGGTACACCCTGGACAAGTCGCCAGGTCATCACAGGGCTGACACATAGACACAGACAACCATTCACACTCACGGTCAATTTAGAGTCACCAGTTAACCTAACCTGCATGTCTTTGGACTGTGGGGGAAACCGGAGCACCCGGAGGAAACCCACGCGGACACGGGGAGAACATGCAAACCCCGCATAGAAAGGCCCTCGCCGGCCACGGGGCTCGAACCCAGGACCTTCTTGCTGTGAGGCGACAGCGCTAACCACTACACCACCATGCCGCCAACAGCATTACGTGGCATGTTCAAAATAAATTCATGAATTAATTGATATTTTAAATGAATTTATATTTTGTGGTCTTTCTAGTTACGCCTTTCATTTCATGGAACATTTGGCATTTCATTATCCTGCTCCATGTGCACTGGCATTGCTAGTCATTAGAATAAGTTAATGTACTGTACAGTTGTTGAAGTACAGTACAATGTGAATTTGTTTTCTTTTATCTTTTTTATTTAATTATTTAAGGGATTTAAAGTAATCTGTTGTTGTTCAATTTGACCTTGGACTTGGCCTTAGGAATAAAAAGTCATTGCTTCATTACAAATTCTGTGTGAGTGTGCTGCTTTTTTTTTTTTTTTTGAAAGTACCGATTTAAATACCGTTTAGGAACCGGCACCGTTTTGAAAATATCGATTTGGCACCGGTATCGAATGAAACCCTTTCAATACCCAACCCTATCCATATGCAATATAATCGATTCATTGATTATGACTGAAAGTTATTAGTCATCAAAGCGATCGAGGTTACTGACAAACATGTCAAGAATACAAAGTAAAGGAAGATTTTTAAATACCGAGACTTCAGTGCGTGGTCCATCTGCTCTGGTGGTTTTTGATTCCCTCTGGATTTGGAGCTCTTCTTCTGCTGTGCAGTACAGGGAGGTCTCTTTGGCGTATCTGCCCTGCCTTGGACCGCATTCTGTCTTCCTTCCCTGACTTGTTTCCCTGCTGTGGCTTTGTGTCGATGATCAGGTTCAGCTCTGCTTTCGTCTTCCAGAGCAGTGCTGTGTAGAGGGTTACCTGAACAAACCAAACACAATTTTGAGATGATCTGACTGGCAAGTTGTGTTATAGTGTAACTAGTGCTGTTTTTTTTTTTAAGGAGGTTGCTCATTAGATGAATGGTGCACTTGCCATGGGAAGAATACTCCTCTCCTTGAAGGAAGCTGGCTTTCTCTATTGAGGACACGTCCAGACTTCCTGACGATGACAAATCGTTCTGTTTCTCACTCCCACTCTGGAAATGCGCAGGATACAAGCCATAAGACAGAACATTAGCTAAACAAATAAGGTCAGACATATGGCATTGAGCAGATGCTCCTATCCAGAGCGACGTACATGAAGTGCTGAACTTCTAGACAAGAAAGTTCTAGTGCCGACTGAACAAGTGACAGCAGTACCTAGTGTAATATTCTGTTGAAGTACCAATACTCAAACAGCCAAGGAAACAAACCAACCATACAAAGTACAACTAAATAGAGAACTCAAACAGCTAACCCCAGACCAGACGGTACACAACCTGGGTTGGTCAAGACCAAAACCCAGTTACACAGTGGGTAGGGAAGCAGGGGAGAGGTGCAGCCTGAAGAGGCAAGTCTTCAGTCTGTGCTTGAAGGTGGTCAGGGAGTCGGCAGTTCTGACCTCTATGGGAAGGTCATTCCACCAGCAGGGAGCCAGAACAGACAGCAGTCTTGAGCGGGCTGGGCAGGAGCGGAGAGGAGGAAGGGCCAGGTAACCAGTAGTAGCAGAGCATAGGGATCTGGCTGATGTGCAGGGGCGGCTCAGACTCTGGAGGTATGCTGGACCTAACCCCTTGAGAGTCTGGTAAGCCAGCACCAATGTCTTAAATTTGATGTGAACTGTGATAGGTAGCCAGTGCAAATCAGCAAGCAGACGGGTGACATGGGAAGAACCAGGGAGGTTGTAGACCAGGCAAGCTGCAACATTCTGGATGAGCTGCAGGGGTCTGATGGCAGAAGCTAGAAGGCCAACAAGGAGAGTTGCAGCAGTCCAAATGGGAGAGGATCAGTGCTTGGACCAGGAGCTGAGTAGAATAGGTGGTGAGGAAATGGCGGATCCTTCGGATGTTGTACAGAAGGAATCTACACATCCGGGTCACTGCTGAGGAGAGTTTGTTGTCGAACACGACCCCTTAGTTCTTCACACTGGGTGAAACTGACCCAGAGATGTCCCCCAGGGATGGTGATGGTGATGTCCGGGGTGGAAAGGATGGACCAGGAACGTAGATTACTTCCGTCTTGCCTGGGTTGAGCTTCAGATGATGGTTGTCCATCCAGCTCTGGATGTCACACAGGCAAGCAGAGATGCATAATAGCAGTCTGTAGTAATGTGGAGCTATGGGAGTGAGAATGTTCAAACTACGATACCTTATAGTAAGGAAGGAAACACTTGGGTGTGGGCTATTATCGGAAAAATAACCAGTGACAGGATGTTGTGATGCAGCCTGATGTGAAGCTGAGTCACTAGTATTATAGTGAACTTGATTATTTTCCAGCAACAGCACATCCTGGAATGTTTTATTCTTCTTACACTACAGTGAATTGCAAATTTGGTCTTTATTAATTAACGACTCTGCGTGCTTTTTAACCATTTATAGTTCCAGTTAATGTCTCGGAATGTCCACGGGACAAGTTCCTGTTATCAATTACATCACAGGTTTCCAACCTTGCTCCTGGAGTACCTCATGCCCTGTCCATTTTAGTGTGAACACCTGATTAATCCACTAAATGAACAGCCCTTTCTGTGTGGAAGTATGTGTTAGAGCAGGAACAACACTGAAACGTGCAGGACAGTAGGAACCCCAGAACTAGGTTTGGGAACCTGTGACTAATGTTATAGCAGTTATACAGAGCTGCTCCATCATTGGTCTCTTGTTTTCTATTTAATTTTTTTTAATTTAATGAATTCATCACCAAAAATACATTACAATATAAATAAAAAACCCCAAAACAAAACAATTATTAACCTCAGACTAAAACGGGGGGTGACGGGGGAAAGAAACAGAACTTGCGTCCCAATTGCAATCTAACCCCCTACAATACTACACACATTAAAGTGCATATCACGGGTAAATTCAGGAGCAAGATCAATATAATTCTCCTATTTTATATTAAACTTTGGTCAAATATCTGTAACATTCTGCATTCTCTGCAATTTTTTTTTACCTTGCACAATACCAGAAAAATTCAGTTGAAATCGAGCCATTTGAGGTGAATTGGTCCGCCTCTGAAAAAACTTGGCATTTGGATTTCCCAGGAAACATTGATTTTCGTGACGTCGCGTGCGGGACGCCTCCTTCTGAATCCTACGTCAGCGCTGGTTTGTTTATGAGAAAACGACCTGGTGGTTTTCTGCAAATTTCTTCAATGTTATCGTGTAACTATTAAAATGGTTAACAGATGTATCATATGGTAGGAGGGTGTAGCAACACCAATCTTGATGGGATTAGTACTCATCGCTTCCCAAAAGACCGGACAATGAGAGAGAAATGGGAGCGCTTGGTCTACACAGGCTGTGCACTGAAACCGTGCAAAGCTCTCGCAGCCTGCTGGCGCTTCCGCAGATAACGTCACGAATCTGGCTCCAGACTCCCTTGGGATTTTTCCAGACGCGTTTTGTTATTTTATTTTTTTCTGCTGTAGACAGATGGCCTTGTGCAAAATTACCCTTCCGGATGAGTGTGTAAAGGGACATACTTTCATATAAAAAAACCCACGAAATTGGTCCAGAATATGCACTTTAAGAATATACTCAAAGTATATACAAGTAAATAAGAATATGGCAATAGAGTAAAATGTATATCTCGCTAAATTAATATATAACCTGGAGGACTAGAAGTTCCTCGCTTAGACAAATAAATATTAATTAGATTGGTCTTAAAAGCAGTAATTAGGTTAATTTCCTTCGTACTAGATGGCAACAAGTTCCACAATTCAGCAGTCCTGACAAAGTATGATTTCCTATAGTAATCCTGATTATGTTCACAAATAAAATTATTAGTTATTGAGGTCATAATTACATGTACGATAATACGGTTCAAAAGTACGCAGGTGGTTTCTAATATCAGTAGGCCATTTCTGGACTTGGAAAAATAGAAGTAAATCTGATATTTCTCCATGATATTCTAAAGGCAATAAATTAAGTTTAATTAGTCTCTCTCTCTCTATGTCATGTTTTGAGGATAGTTCAATACGAATTTAGTTGCTCTTCGCCGGACGTTCTCTAAGAGGGCTCGATGCTTAGCAGGGCTTTCCACAAGCGCCGGCTGCCGGCCATACAGCTGACTACACAATTAAGTCCAGCCGGCTACTTTAATGACTTATTTTTGTAGCCCACAGGCTCTAAATATTAATTTTCGATTTTAATAAAATTACATGTTTATCTAACAGATTGACAATAATGTCAAACTAAACCGCACTCATTTAAGTTGTGATTCGCACTGTTTGTACCGATAATAACCACAAATTCCCCGCCGACTTCGTTGATCAAGGGAGAGTAACTCATCCGTGGTCCCAACATGCGGTGTGCACACGCACGCACTTGGCGGAGGCAGTAGTGTGTCGGGGCTGTCGGAGGGAACAGAAGCAGAGATGACGCTTATTTTGTCTCCGGTAAACCAGTCTTCTCTCGTTCAATTACGTGCTGGCATCAAAAGACACCATTGGTTGTAAATGAAACCAAACTGAGTAGTTGGAGTGTATTTTCATACACAAATGGAGAAATGTTCGTCGAGCGTGTAATTGTGTAGCCGCCACTACAAACCGTTGTCGTTGTTAATTCATAGCATGCTCAGCTGCGTGAATGTGTCATGCACCGAAAATAAGAGATTTACAAGCCAGGAACGCCTCATGATGCAATACGCAAGAAAAGAGAAGATTTACTGCCATTTTACTTTGTATCTGAGTAAAGTGAATAAATAAATGGTCTGTGGAAAATACATTTAATCCTGGGAACTGCGTGCACAGGAGTTTATTTTGTGTTTACTCCCCCCGGCTGGCTACTTATTTGTCATGGCTGGCTAGTATGAGCCTTAGTGGAAAGCCCTGCTTAGTAGCGTAAGGTGACCACAAACTACTACCATATTCTCGTTTCAGTCGGACCAGCGCACAGTATAGCAGCTTTCCGGTGCTTGAGTCTCGTATGTCCCAGCAGACTCTCTTAAGGAGACCAATAACTTTGTTTCCTTTAGAAACAGTGACTTCTACGTGCTTTGACCAGGACAAATCATTGGAGACCATTATGCCCCATGTCTGGTTGGAGCCTCATCACATCGCTCCTATAGAGGACGGCCCCATATGGACAGTTGAAAGTCACTCTGGACACTTACAGTAATGCTTTTATGGCTGAGGACGACAGTTGGTTTGCTGACTTTGGGATTGCGGTTGTCATGGGCAGTTTTGCACTCAGGTTTCCATTAATGAAGAGTTGTGACATCAGCGAAACTGACGTCATGTTAAAACTGTTAATGTTATAGTCATGTTGTCTATTGTGTCCAGATGGGGATGGGTTCCCTTTTGGGTCTGGTTCCTCTCAAGGTTTCTTCCTCGTGTTGTCTGGGGGAGTTTTTCCTCGCCACCGTCGCCACAGGCTTGCTCATTGGGGATAGATTAGGGATAAAACTGGCTCATGTCTTGGGTTATTCAGATTCTGTAAAGCTGCTTTGGGACAATGTCTATTATTAAATGCGCTATACAAACAAACTTGACTTGACATTATGCAGTGATCAAGTATGCACTTTCAAGCTGTCGGCCGTCTAGGGTGTAGTTCCTGATGGTTGTTGAAGTTTTCTTCTTGGAGATCTTCAGCACTTTACATTTGGTTCCGTTAAAATCCATTTTCCAGTCTTGACTCCACTTGTACAGACAGTCCAGGTCTTGTTGGAGAAGCATCAGAACGGCCAATATAATTTGGAGTCATCTGCAAAAAGAGCGATAGTGGAGTTAGAGCAGATGTAGTCGGGAGCATCGTTTACGTAGACAAGAAACATGATTGGGCCAAGGATAGGCCATTGTGGCACACCAGACGTCACGGGAAGCCAGTTAGAAAAGCAGCCATCAGTGACGACTCTTTGATTCCGGTCAGTAAGACAACTCCTAAACCAAGAGAGTAGTGTGCCGTCAAATCCAGCTTATGCAGAAGCACTTGATGAGGTACCTTAGGTCAAGGTAAACTACATTGACCTCCTTGCCACTAGCGACAGAGTCTAGTATACTATGGTAGACTTCCAAAAGTTGAGTTATAGTAGATCTCCCCTTGAGGAAGCCATGTTGGAGATGTTACAATTGTTATTTGCTGTCATGTGGATAAGCAAAAAAAAAGGCAGGTTTTTACTGAAAAACAAGCCACAGATTCCTTTTCCTGCCTTGCCGTCCTCCTCAGAGTACATTTGGAGGTTGCTATCACCACATATTGTGTTCAAGTGGTTTTTGTTGGGGAAAAAAAATGGATGCCAAGAGTTTATTTTGACTTCCAAAACGACTATTTAAATCGAAAGTCAGGGCTCACGGAATAGTGTCAGAAATTCAAGTTCACTTCTTTCAACAAATTTTTTTTTTTATATAGTTTATTTACAAAAGATTTGTTTGTGGGCGGCACGGTGGTGTAGTGGTTAGCACTGTCGCCTCACAGCAAGAAGGTCCAGGTTCGAGCCCCGTGGCCGGCGAGGGCCTTTCTGTGCGGAGTTTGCATGTTCTCCCCGTGGGTTTCCTCCGGGTGCTCCGGTTTCCTCCACAGTCCAAAGACATGCAGGTTAAGTTAACTGGTGACTCTAAATTGACCGTAGGTGTGAGTGTGAATGGTTGTCTGTGTCTATGTGTCAGCCCTGTGATGACCTGGCGACTTGTCCAGGGTGTACCCCGCCTTTCGCCCGTAGTCAGCTGGGATAGGCTCCAGCTTGCCTGCGACCCTGTAGAAGGATAAAGCGGCTAGAGATGAATGCGATGAGATTTGTTCGTGTCATTAGTTCAGTAAGCCAGCATTTCTGGAAAGACCAAAAAGTTGCAGCTCGTTCCTACAGCCATTGGCTTGCAGAGTTTGACTGACATGTCCGTGAGCCAATCAGCACTCAGCTTTTTGCCATTTCTGCGAGGAGCTGGGATGGACCGAGGACTGACTGAGAGTCAGTGCTCTAGTGTTTATAGACAGACAATTGAAAGGCAGAAAGTCAAAAGAACGAATCCCTGATCAGCTCAGTTTGTTTTTTCCTTTGCTTTCTCAAATCACTGAGTTTCTGAAGACTTTCCCCATTTCCTCAGACTGTTACAAAGCACCTGAGAGTCCCTCCATAAATGTTTAAACAAACATCTCTTTCCAGAAAGTTTCGCCATATCAGATCTGCTTTAAACATCACACTTCCTAAGTTCCACTTATTACTGAATTTAAATGAATAAAAACAGTACCCGCCTTACACGCGTCTGTGAATAGGCTGTTACCATAGAAATGTTACCACTATTGGTGATTACCGCTATTGGCGGTTACCATAGAAACATTACCACTACTCTAGAACAGAAAGATCGCATTAACCTTCCTCTGGTGTTAGCTTTCTGTTACTATCTCTGATGTTAACGGGTCGGTTTTGACCCGTTCCATAAATCAGCCATAAAATACCCTAAAAACAATTATTTATCATCCAATTTGTTTCTGACCTCTTGGTTACCTTGTTAGGCTCCCTTATCCATCAAAAGATTGGTTTTAATATTTTGGTTGTGGCCCCTGGGCCTTTCTTTTAACAGCATACCCCTCGTTTTCAATCTAAAAAAGTGGTCAAATGAACCTCAAGAGAATAATGTAAACAAATAAAAGGTTGTTCTGTTACCTGACTATTACTGAGGGGTATTAGATCACATCTCTTAAATGTTCAAAAAAAAAAAAAAGATTTTAATTTTAATATTATCAACTATAGTAACATCTATGGTGTTTCAGGTCAATTTCGACCCATATATATTTACTTCAAGAAAAGGGCAAAAAACAAGTCTTTTTTTTTTTTCAAAAAATATTCCTGCCTGTCGATGCGTCCCAGAGACTATCAGTGGCCTCATTGCTGGATCTGTACACTCCAGCAAGGAGAAGAACACCAATGTAGGCATCCCTCATCAATGTCATTCCACATGTTGCCATGGACTTTTTTTCCTTCAAGGTTTGTATGACTTTTTTTAGTGACAATGGCATAAACAGATCAAAACATGACTTGATGTCACTTACTCTCGTCACAGCAAACCTTGTGATCCCAGGGGTCATTTTGATGACATTTGCAGCAGCTGTCCTGCCATGTACGTCAGGAGGTACTGAGCTCCAACAGATGTTGCCACTTTTGGATCTGAATGTTTCAGCAGGAGCAGCTTCAGCACCGGTGACCTCCTCATCAGACTGATCAGATGTGTCTGTGTCTTCCGGTTGAAACACCACATCATCTTCCTCCTCAGAGACCTGCTCATCTCCATCGCTATACTGCTCTGTGTCCTCTGCCTCATTATCAGCAAAGATATGATCCAGAGCTTGGCTTACATTCAGTCCTCTTCTCATTGTTGCATGCTGTAAATTGGAGATGTGTACTCTGCAAGTCACCAACTCTAAACTCAATTGGCCTTACATGCCTGGACACATAGACATCCTAATACATAGACGGAGAGTTGGCTGTTCTGATGCGAGAAATACAGTCGCCATCTTGGAGTGGTGAGAAAGCGCGAGATATCAAGATACCGTCTATTAGTCTAGGGGGATTCAGTTTGCCCCTTTATCCATTAAATAAATTAAATTTGGAGTGTTTTTAAATAATAACAAAATTGAATATGGTATTAATAATTTACTACTTTTAGGTAAACATTTTATTCACAAATGTCGTTTTTTTTTAAACTAAACCTTATGTTACACACTGGAAGAATGACCTCAAGCTTTTTGCCAAATCTCTAAAGTTAGTTGAAAATAAGGATGTTGGTTATTTTATATCTTTTTTGGATGACTTTGATTTACTCGATTAACATATGTAAAGATAGTTAAGTAACCCCTTTCTTGTTCATATTTTTTACTTTATTGCTATGTCTGTGTTTTACTATTTTGATGTTTTTGGATCTGTATATATATATGGTGCTCTATTTGTTTGTATTTTGAATGTTTTGGGAAATAATAATAAAAAAAAAGTACCGTCTATTACTGCACGACTGAAGAAGACAAGATGCCAGGCTGGTGCTCAGCATACTCCTGCTCAAACGAGTGAACCATTTCAAAGAGAAGCAGGGGGATTACTTTTCACAAGTAAGATTTAACATTACCGTACTATTTGTTGTTTTTTTTAAATAGTACATTACCAGAGCTGAGAAGGAGCTAAGAGACTTAAATCGTCATCAGGTAGTGGTTTCACGAGTGATGTTTTAATGTTGTATGCTAATATTATATACATTGTTATTAAATGTTTATTCATATACTACCTTTTTTATTTACTACATTGTTATATTTTTTATGTTTGACATTAATTTGTTATAAATAAATGTTTTGATATGCCTTAAAACAAACAAAAAAAAAAGTTTGTGGTCAATATATGGTCATCACACATTGTCCTACATACCAAACAAAGTGCCCCACTCAACCTGAATACATCAGCTTTGCTGAAGGGGGGTCAGATTGTGTTGAAGGATGTAAAAGGCTCTTATAAATTCACTGACTAGATTAATTTCCGGCGGCACGGTGGTGTAGTGGTTAGCGCTGTCGCCTCACAGCAAGAAGGTCCGGGTTCGAGCCCCGTGGCCAGCGAGGGCCTTTCTGTGCGGAGTTTGCATGTTCTCCCCGTGTCCGCGTGGGTTTCCTCCGGGTGCTCCGGTTTCCCCCACAGTCCAAAGACATGCAGGTTAGGTTAACTGGTGACTCTAAATTGAGCGTAGGTGTGAATGTGAGTGTGAATGGTTGTCTGTGTCTATGTGTCAGCCCTGTGATGACCTGGCGAATTGTCCAGGGTGTACCCCGCCTTTCACCCGTAGTCAGCTGGGATAGGCTCCAGCTTGCCTGCGACCCTGTAGAACAGGATAAAGCAGCTACAGATAATGAGATGAGATGAATTTCCCCTTTGATATGTTCTTAATCTATTTAAAGAAAACATACACACATTTGAATCATTATAATGGATTTAGATTGTTAAAACCGCATTTTATTTGCAACAGATTGGTGGTTGTAGCCGATAGAAAAACGTTAAGCTGTTTATATCTAATGTATTTAGTATTACACTGAGTGCAGCGGATCACCACTCCAAGATGGCGGCCCCGCGTCTCGTCAGTGCTTTTAGAATTTACATTGGGATGCTCCCACGGGCGCAGATAGAGGGGAGGACGGGGGGGATTCGTCCCACCCAGATTTAAATTCACCTCGTTCGGTCCCCCCCACTTATAGGGAGGAAAAAACGTCTATGCTGTCTTTCTTTGCATAAGGCAAACCTCACGGAAAAATCAAAAGACTAATTACCATTCGGTTTATTGAGGTGCACAGCAGTACATACATAGTTGCAACTGCGCAGACTGCACAGGTTGCGAGCTCAAGCTTGGTTGCTATGGTTACCCACAAGTTTGACAGGCATATCAGGGACAGCTCCTCCTAGTTCAGGACCCCAATGCGGCATGATGAAGGGTGCCAAAAGGCAGAAAACGATTGCATCGTTTAAAAAAAAAAAACGACTAAGTAAACTGTGCCTTACTTTATCATATCACCTTGCAATTTTTTGATAGTCTGTTCAAAGTAATGTCGTAGTGAAAGTAAAATCGTACGGAGTAGAGATGCCTTTCTGGTAGCCTCCTTCTTTCGGTGGCAGCCTGTAGATACAGTGCTCAGAAGGCAGTTTTAATGTTTAATCTGGCGTTCCCTGCCATAATTTCAGCGAGCATATTGTTTCATAAGGAAACTTTGCGAAGAGTTGTTGACTGACTGCCGCTCACGCAACACACAGGCATAGTTAGAAAGTCAGGATGCACTGGTTTACACTTTACACACACGTAGCCCAGCCTCTCGCTATGGTTAACAGTTGGAACTTAGCGGTTTTAAAACTAGTTTTGCAGTTTTGCAATTTCTGTGCGTGATGATAATGTGTAAACTTTGGATTTCCATAGGCTATGTTAAAATGTTATCATTGTCCTGGCCTGCAGGTAGTTCCTGGTGATGGCAGTGAGGGAGGTGAAATAACATGTATACACACTACCGTTCAAAAGTTCGGGGTCAGCCAGACAATTTTGTGTTTTCCATGAAAAGTCACACTTTTATTTACCACCATAAGTTGTAAAATGAATAGAAAATATAGTCAAGACATTTTTCTGGCCATTTTGAGCATTTAATCGACCCCACAAATGTGATGCTCCAGAAACTCAATCTGCTCAAAGGAAGGTCAGTTTTATAGCTTCTCTAAAGAGCTCAACTGTTTTCAGCTGTGCTAACATGATTGTACAAGGGTTTTCTAATCATCCATTAGCCTTCTGAGGCAATGAGCAAACACATTGTACCATTAGAACACTGGAGTGAGAGTTGCTGGAAATGGGCCTCTATACACCTATGGAGATATTGCACCAAAAACCACACATTTGCAGCTAGAATAGTCATTTACCACATTAGCAATGTATAGAGTGGATTTCTGATTAGTTTAAAGTGATCTTCATTGAAAAGAACAGTGCTTTTCTTTCAAAAATAAGGACATTTCAAAGTGACCCAAAACCTTTGAACGGTAGTGTATATATACACACAAAATGGAATCATTTGCTGACAGCTCAGTCCCCCCCCAGTTCAAAAATCCTATCTGCGCCCCTGGATGCTCCGTCTATGTATTAGGATGTCTATGTATTAGGATGTCTATGCCTGGACATGTCTGTCTTTGTTTGTTCTGTCAAACAGGCAAAGAGAAAAGCCCGACTGAAGCTCGAGTGGTTGGAGGAAGAGCTGGCTGTTGGCTGATTGTGTGTTTATGATTTCAGTTTTGGCATTTATTATTGTTTTATAATCTTATATTTTAACTGGGTTGAAATTGACCCTAACAACACAAAGGTCACAATTTTCACCAGAGCATTTTATAAATTTAGTAAAATTATTTTGTTGGATTTTATTTTGTTTAAATAGAAGTTCCTGACAAAGTCAAAAAGTCTTGATACAATAAACAAATTTATGTAGTACTTTTATGCATGCTAAACCTAAAAACGGGTCGGTACCGACCCGAACACTAGAGGAAGGTTAATATAAAAAGAACTACTGTCACTTTCTGACTCATCAGAACCGATTTACAACACCGCTGCGGTATTAAAAAGACATTTGGTAAGATTTTGTTGCCGTGTTACTCAACGAAAACGTATCAACCTTGGCTTCATTTTGAAGAGTTTTCAACAATCTTGTCAAGCGACTCATCTTTACTGCTGAATAAAAGCCAAATCGTCACAAAACACGAGCGCTTCTTCCGTTAGCCATCAGCAGCCATCTTTCCTGACTTCCGCATGTATTTCCCGCGATGTGTTTAGATTATTTTTCGAAATACCATCATTTGTAAGAAGGGGAGATGGAAAGAACTGATTGAATAAAACATCTCATTCAAAATACATTTATATCCAGATACATGTGTATTTCTATTTCAAAACAGGATAATAATACCTAGTAATTACGGCTTGTGAAATTTAAGTTGTTAAAAGTTTTACAACGCGATATGATTAAACCTCCACCCCCCCTTTAAGAAAAAATGGATCGCTCCGATATTTCCTCTCTTCCGCCAGAGCTCACTGTTGCCACCTGCTGATGCACAAAGGGAAAGCATGCTGGCAGGCTCTGTGGGGAGCTTGAGTATTTCCAGAAGCAGTGGACATTTGAATGAGCTGTCTGTGTCTATGTTTTTCCAGTAACCACAGCACGTTCACTACCGTTCAAAAGTTTGGGGTCACTTTGAAATGTCCTTTTTTTTGAAAGAAAAGCACTGTTCTTTTCAATGAAGATCACTTTAAACTAATCAGAAATCCACTCTATACATCGCTAATGTGGTAAATGACTATTCTAGCTGCAAATGTGTGGTTTTTGGTGCAATATCTCCATAGGTGTATAGAGGCCCATTTCCAGCAACTCTCACTCCAGTGTTCTAATGGTACAATGTGTTTGCTCATTGCCTCAGAAGGCTAATGGATGATTAGGAAACCCTTGTACAATCATGTTAGCACAGCTGAAAACAGTTGAGCTCTTTAGAGAAGCTATAAAACTGACCTTCCTTTGAGCAGATTGAGTTTCTGGAGCATCACATTTGTGGGGTCGATTAAATGCTCAAAATGGCCAGAAAAATGTCTTGACTCTATTTTCTATTCATTTTACAACTTATGGTGGGAAATAAAAGTGTGACTTTTCATGGAAAACACAAAATTGTCTGGGTGACCCCAAACTTTTGAACGGTAGTGTAGCCTTAGCAGATCATTGTAAACCACACAACTCACTCGTAAGCACATGTTGGCCATTTGTCTGTAGTATTTCAACTAACAACAAAGGTTGTCATTCTCATCTCATCTCATCTCATTATCTGTAGCCACTTTATCCTTCTACAGGGTCGCAGGCAAACTGGAGCCTATCCCAGCTGACTACGGGCGAAAGACGGGGTACACCCTGGACAAGTCGCCAGGGTTGTCATTCTTGGTTTTGTTTTTTATATCAAAGTATGAAACTGAAATGTGCCATTTAAACAATGAGCCAGTTTAGTACTTAAACTGTAAGGAAGATAGGTATGAAAACTGCCTGGGGGGGTTATCAATTAAGTAGTTGTGGGGCGGCATGGTAGTGTAGTGGTTAGCACTGTCACCTCACAGCAAGAAGGTCCTAGGGTTCGAGCCCAGCGGCCGGCGAGGGCCTTTCTGTGTGGAGTTTGCATGTTCTCCTCGTGTCTGCGTGGGTTTCGTTCCTCGGGTGCTCCGGTTTCCCCAACAGTCCAAAGATATGCGGTTAGGCTAATTGGTGGCTCTAAATTGACCGTATATGTCAGCTCTGCGATGACCTGGTGACTTGTCCAGGGTATACCTCGCCTCTTGCCCATAGTCAGTTGGGATAGGCTCCAGCTTGCCTGCGACCCTGCACAGGATAAGCAAACAAATAATGGATGGATGGATGGATGGATGGATGGTTGTAATGATAATGAAGTACTTCTACTGTTACCACTATAGTATAGATGTATTAGGTCTTACTTCATGCAGATAGATGTACTGTGGGCGATCATAGTAAACTGATCTGGACTGAGAATCGAAGAAACACTATATGGCCAAAAGCTTGCAGACACCTGACCATCACACCAATATGTGAATCGCATCTGGATCCATGTTCCAGATTTAGTCCCCCTTTGCTGGTACAATAACCTCCATTCTTCTGGGAATGCTTCCCACTAGATTTTAGAGTGTGGATATGGGGATTTGATTTCATTCATACACAAGGGCATTAGTGAGGCCAGGCATTGATGTTGGGTGCAGTCGGTGTTCCAGTTCATCCCAAAGTGAGGTTGAGATCAGGGCCCTGCACAGGCAACTCGAGTTCTTCCACTCCAAACTTGGCAAAAAAAAACAACCCTTCATTAACCATGTTTGTGCACATGGACATTGTTAAACGGGAACATGTTTGGGCCTTTTAGTTCCAATGAAGGGAAATCCTTCACAAGTCATCCTTGACAATTGTGTGCTTTCATCTTTGTGGCAACAATTTTGGGAAGGCCCACATATACATAAATTGGCCAGTGAGTCACTTTATTCGGTACACCCATACACCTGCTGTTTTATGCAGTTCTCTAATCAGCCAATCCCTTGACAGCAGCACAAGGCATAAAATCATGCAGATACAAATCAAGAGCTTCAGTTAATGTTCACTTCAAACATCAGAACTGGAAAAACTGTGATCTCTGTGACTATCACTGTGGCATGGGTGTTGGTGCCAGATGGACTGGTTTGAGTATTTCAGAAACTGCTGATCTCCTGGGGTTTTCACACACAGCAGTCTCTAGAGTTTACACAGAATGGTGCAAAAAACAAAAAACATTGAGTGAGTGACAGTTCTGTGGGTTGGAAACACCTCGTTGATAAGAGAAGTCAAAGTCCCTCCTTAGCCAGGAACTGGTCTTCCCAGGTAGTCTCCTGTCCGAGTACTAACCAGTCTTTTGAGGCACATTGGGCAGCGCCGATCTCCGTTTCAGGAGCCCTCGGCCTCTCGTCTATTATATAGTTAGGGTTAGAGTGGGGGGCTGGTCCTCTGGTAACTGCAAGAGTATTGCAGTGTGCCTTGCCAGATGGCAGCAGGTATTATTTTTATGATGGCCTTTGGTATGACCCAATCGCGAGCAGAACTCACAATGTCCCGGTTGAGAGGTAGACATGCGAACCACTAGGCCAGCTCGCAGTGGGTTGATGAGGGAGGTCAGAGGAAAATGGCCAGATTAGTTCAAACTGCCAGGAAGGATACAGTAACTTGTATAATTGACATTAATGCACTTTGTCTCTGAAGTATGATTTTGCACATTTCAAGGTCATGTCATACATCTTCATTCTGGGAACTTTTACTGCACATTCCGGCACACACTGCACAGCTTGGCTATTTATTTAATCCATTGCAAATATCTTCCTCTCACGCATCCATGTCATGATTGTTCTCCATCTTCATCATGTGACCTATTTTTTGCACATTCTGGGACATACTGTACAGCTTGGACTTCAACAACTCATGCACATACTCTTTAAACATGTCCACTTTTAAAATTTGTATATTTTAGATTCTTCTGATTTTTTATTCGATGTATATAGCTACTTTTGTCTTTGCTAAATTCTTCTACCTTAACTGTTCAAGCACCAGTCCATCCATCCATCCATCCATCCATCCATCCATTATCCGTAACCGCTTATCCTGTGCAGGGTTGTGGGCAAGCTGGAGCCTATCCCAGCTGACTATGGGTGAGAGGCGGGGTACACCCTGGACAAGTCGCCAGATCATCGCAGTGCTGACACATAGACAACCATTCACACTCACATTCACACCTACGGTCAATTTAGAGCCACCAGTTAGCCTAACCTGCATGTCTTTGGACTGTGGGGGAAACTGGAGCACCCGGAGGAAACCCATGCGGACACGAGGAGAACATGCAAACTCCACACAGAAAGGCCCTCGTCAGCCGCTGGGCTCGGACCCAGAACCTTCTTGCTGTGAGGCGACAGCGCTAACCACTACACCACCGTCTACAAACATTTAGCTATATATCTAGTAGGGTGCATCAGTTGCCCCCTAAAAATGAAAAGTTCCTCCGATCATGATGCATTTTTGTTTTTATGTTCCTTTTGGTAAGAAAACACACTGGGTGAAATATTTTGACAAAATTCAAAAGTTTAATGGTGGCACCAGGAGCTCAAAGTTATGGAAAAAGCTGCTATTTTATGACTTTTATGACAAAATTTCAATCACTTTTCATGAAACATTATGGCACCTTATAGAGTATACCAAATATCTTAGATCCACATTTTTAGTACATATTCTAAATATATTATCAAGCACAGTTTGACTTTTAGCTGTTCATTGAATCATTGTTCAACTACTTTTAAACAATACAAATGTATTATGAATCACATTAATGCTTCTCAATCCCTTGCAAAGGTTCTTAACATGATCTCTGGCTCACAAGGAATCAATAAATGGAGTCCAACATTGTGATTCAAACCTTACGTGAAAACATAAAATAAGCGTTTTTTGGCAAAAAATGAACCTCATGGTGCCACCATTAGACTTTTGAACATGGTCAAAAAATTTTACAGGATGTCTTTATTGGTGAAAAGGAACACCCAAACAAACATGCATCAGATTTTATGAAAGTGAGGGCAACTGATGCACCCTAATATCTAGTGTAGGACTACAGTTGACTTGCTAACTTTAGGACTGCAGTTGTCATGAACAGTTTTGCACTCAAGTTTCCATCAATGAAGAGTTTATAACATCAATGAAACTGACTTCATGTTAAAACTGTTCATGTTATAGTCATGTTGTCTGTTGTCGTCGCCCAAATGAGGATGGGTTCCCTTTTGAGTCTGGTTCCTCTCGAGGTTTCTTCCTCATGTCGTCTGAGGGAGTTTCATACATGTGAACCTATACGGATTGTCCGGAAATTATCCGGATTTTAGCTCATTTCAAGGGCGTACGGGCATATAAACAAAGTCTTATGGATTTTCAGTATTTTCTGACCTAAATTTATTTTGTGTATCTTACTTGAACATCGTCAGCTGATCGTCGTAAAAACATACAAAAGCTCAATTTATAGACAAAGAACAGCGTGTATGCAGGGGCAGATAACCCAGACTATGTGAAACCGGATGTTTATTCCTCAAGCCTCGTGCAGTATCGCGACTGCAAGACTTCGCTCATTCCGGTCATGCGCACGATCTGCATTTAAACGCGCCAAATGGTCATTGTTCGAATGATTTTCTTATTGTGCAGAGCGACATTGTTTACACCTGGGAGATTTTGAATAGCATCTGCTGAGTGAAAGAATGGGAACACCGAAAAAGAAAATGAGATACGGCGGGCGGTATCTTCCTGAATGGAAGGAGGCATTTAATGGTGTCATTGTTCAGGTGAAAAATGAGGAGTACGCGCACTGCACAGTTTGTGTGCGAGATATAAAAGTTGCGGCGTCTGGAGTTTACGACGTGAGGGAACACATGAGGTCCAAACTACATCAGTGAAATTTGCACCAGAAACAGAATCAGCCGCAAATGACAATGTTTGCAAAGCCTAAGACCGATGATCAACCAACAAGTGTAATAAGAGCAGAAGTTACGATCTGTAATTTTATTGCTCAGCACAATTTGCCGCTAGCCGTTGCGGACCACCTGACAGAACTGTTGCCGCGAATTTGCACGGACAGTACGATTGCGAAATCTATCAGCTGTAGGCGCACCAAAACAACGCAAATAATCAAAAAGAGCTTGGCCCCCGAAGCTATACTACCGATCATCTGGCACTGCCGGACGTCGCCATTTTCCTTGATGATCGACGAATCCAATGACAAAAAGACGGATAACATACATGTCAACCTATACGGAATGTCCATATTTTATTTGGATTTGATTCAATAAACGTAGTATACGGGCGTACAAATAAAGTTATACGGATTCTTTAAAAAAAACTTCAATATTTATTTAGAGCTATAATCAATTCCCACGATGATAAAAGAGCGCATAACATTTACATACGTACTGTACACCACAGAAAGCACAAACAGCCAGTAAAGAGTCTTATGAAATCGCGCGTTATCTTGTGGTAGCGAGACTTCGTTCCACTTCTGATCATGCGCACGCCGCATTGCGAGAATCCCGCCAATGGGGAAGTAACATTTTGTTTGGAACGCGTATTTCCACCTGAGCGACTTTCAACAGCGACTGAAAAGCTTCTGAATGGGCACTCCGGC
The DNA here is from genome assembly GCF_027579695.1 of Neoarius graeffei. Lineage (NCBI taxonomy): Eukaryota > Metazoa > Chordata > Actinopteri > Siluriformes > Ariidae > Neoarius > Neoarius graeffei. The sequence goes on from NC_083576.1 coordinate 57,421,242, forward strand.
AAGATCAACACAGACACTTGCTGTGACATGCAGCCTAGTGAGGTATTGGTGCACACTGCTAAAAAAGCTGTCATGGAGTACAATTCAGAACATTAGAGTGACACTTTGTGTTTTTGTCAAACATTGGAGCTTTGTATTCATTCTGAAGGTTTATTGTTATTAATATTGAATAAAAAGTAACTGGGATATATCATTGTTAATTGGGGGCCAAGCAGCAAAGCTGCGAAGGCACCCATAGTGATTCTATTGTTTCTTATTATTGGGGGCCAAGCAGCAAAGCTGCGAAGGCACCCATAGGGATTCTACTGTTTCTTATTATTGGGGGCCAAGCAGCAAAGCTGCGAAGGCACCCATAGTGATTCTATTGTTTCTTATTATTATTATTATTATTATTATTATTATTATTATTATTATTATTATTCAGTCCACTTCCGCCTCTGCAAGTCTATGGCAGCCCATAGAACCGTCTGGTAAAAAGTTGTGAAATTTGGCACACTGATTCTAGACACTCTCAACATTCCTCTCACCAAATTTCAGGCCTCTACCTCAAACCCGTTAGCGCCACCAACAGGTCAAATTCCCAGGTACATTTCTGCTTGTAACTTTTGAACCGTTGGTCTGATTTTCAAAAACTTGGTATCCCTGGAATCCTTGGGCCACGACGAATCCAACGCACCCCATGAAGTCATTGCCCGCCCATATATTTTTCCCGCCATTTTGAATTTTGTGAAAATCAATTAAAATGTTTCAACTCCCTCAATTTTTTACCAATTTCTCCCAACCTTGGAAGATAGCATAATTGGACCAACCTGCACAAAAGTTATACCCGGTGATTTGAATTTCACAAGCGTTTGGCCGTGGCAGCCAATCAAACTTGGCTGCAAAGATGCGAAACAGGAAGTGTGCTCATTTCTCGGCCACCCTTTGGCGTATCTTAACGAAACTTGGTGACTTTATGCAGCACCCCTCCCGAAAGGGCCCCAAAAAATTTGGAACAAATTGGCTGCTAGGGGGCGCTATAACTAGGAAAAATGTCTTTTGGCTCATATCTCATGACTCGTTTTGGCTAGAAACAAAATTCCACTATGGCAGGAATCCTTGGCTCAAGAAGAATCCATCGCACCCTATGACGTCATATTCTGCCTTGAGGATTTTCCGCCATTTTGAATTTTGTTAAAATCAGTGAAATTCTATGGCAACGCATAGAACCGTCTGACTAGAGGTTTTTAAACTTGGCACACTGATTCTAGGCTCCCTCAAGGATCTTGTCACCAAATTTCAACTCAGCACCTCAAACTCTCTAGCGCCACCAACAGGTCAAAGTTGCAAGTACACTTCTGCTTGTTACTTTTGAACCATACGTCTGATCATCAAAATCTTAGTATCGCTGGAATACTTGGGTCACCACGAATCCAGGGGCCCTGTCTCGTCATATTCCACCCAGGAGATTTTCCGCCATTTTGAATTATGTGAAAATCAATTAAAATGCTTCTCCTCCCACAGTTTTTGAAGAATTTCTCCCAACCTTGGTACATGGCAACTGGGGACTAAGCTGCAGAAGAAACATACCCGGTTTTTAGAATTTCTTAAGCGTTTGGCCGTGGCAGCCAATCGAATTTGGCTGGCAGATGCAAGACAGGAAGTGTGCTCATTTCTCGGCGAACCTTTGGCGTATCTTAACGAAACTTGGTGGCTTTATGCAACACCCCTCCCCAAAGGGCAGCAAAAAATTTGGAACAAATTGGCTGCTAGGGGGCGCTATAACTAGGAAAAATGTCTTTTGGCTCATATCTCATGATGCGTTTTGCCTAGAAACAAAATTCCACTATGTCAGGAATCCTTGGCTCAAGCCGAATCCACCGCACCCTATGACGTCATATTCTGCCTTGAGGATTTTCCACCATTTTGAATTTTGTTAAAATCAATGAAATTCTATGGCAATGCATAGAACCGTCTGACTAGAGGTTTTTAAACTTGGCACACTGATTCTAGGCTGCCTCAAGGATCTTGTCACCAAATTTCAACTCAGCACCTCAAACTCTCTAGCGCCACCAACAGGTCAAAATTGCAGGTACATTTCTGCTTGTTACTTTTGAACCATACGTCTGATCATCAAATTCTTAGTGTGGCTGGAATGCTTGGGTCAAAAGGAATCCAATGGGCCCTGTCTCCTCATATTCCACCCAGTAGATTTTCCGCCATTTTGAATTATGTGAAAATCAATTAAAATGCTTCTCCTCCCTCTATTTTTGGAAAATTTCTCCCAAACGTGGTACATGGCAACTGGGGCCTAAGCTGCACAAGAAATATGCCCGGTTTTTAGAATTTCTTAAGCGTTTGGCCGTGGCAGCCAATCAAATTTGGCTGGCATATGCAAAACAGGAAGTTTGCTCATTTCTCGGCCACCCTTTGGCGTATCTTAACGAAACTGGGTGGCTTTATGCAGCACCCCTCCCCAAAGGGCAGCTAAAAATTTGGACCAAATTGGCTGCTAGGGGGCGCTATAACTAGGAAAAATGTCTTTTGGCTCATATCTCATGACTCGTTTTGGCTAGAAACAAAATTCCACTATGGCAGGAATCCTTGGCTCAAGAAGAATCCATCGCACCCTATGACGTCATATTCTGCCTTGAGGATTTTCCGCCATTTTGAATTTTGTTAAAATCAGTGAAATTCTATGGCAACGCATAGAACCGTCTGACTAGAGGTTTTTAAACTTGGCACACTGATTCTAGGCTCCCTCAAGGATCTTGTCACCAAATTTCAACTCAGCACCTCAAACTCTCTAGCGCCACCAACAGGTCAAAGTTGCAAGTACACTTCTGCTTGTTACTTTTGAACCATACGTCTGATCATCAAAATCTTAGTATCGCTGGAATACTTGGGTCACCACGAA
>NC_083576.1:57439137-57454137 GCF_027579695.1 Neoarius graeffei
TTTTTAAACTTGGCACACTGATTCTAGGCTCCCTCAAGGATCTTGTCACCAAATTTCAACTCAGCACCTCAAACTCTCTAGCGCCACCAACAGGTCAAAATTGCAGGTACATTTCTGCTTGTTACTTTTGAACCATACGTCTGATCATCAGATTCTTAGTGTGGCTGGAATGCTTGGGTCAAAAGGAATCCAATGGGCCCTGTCTCCTCATATTCCACCCAGTAGATTTTCCGCCATTTTGAATTATGTGAAAATCAATTAAAATGCTTCTCCTCCCTCAATTTTTGGAAAATTTCTCCCAAACGTGGTACATGGCAACTGGGGCCTAAGCTGCACAAGAAATATGCCCGGTTTTTAGAATTTCTTAAGCGTTTGGCCGTGGCAGCCAATCAAATTTGGCTGGCATATGCAAAACAGGAAGTTTGCTCATTTCTCAGCCACCCTTTGGCGTATCTTAACGAAACTGGGTGGCTTTATGCAGCACCCCTCCCCAAAGGGCAGCAAAAAAATTGGAACAAATTGGCTGCTAGGGGGCGCTATAACTAGGAAAAATGTCTTTAGGCTCATATCTCATGATGCGTTTTGGCTAGAAACAAAATTCCACTATGTCAGGAATCCTTGGCTCAAGACGAACTCATCGCACCCTATGACGTCATATTCTGCCTTGAGGATTTTCCGCCATTTTGAATTTTGTTAAAATCAATGAAATTCAATGGCAACGCATAGAACCGTCTGACTAGAGGTTTTTAAACTTGGCATACTGATTCTAGGCTGCCTCAAGGATCTTGTCACCAAATTTCAACTCAGCACCTCAAAAACTCTAGCGCCACCAACAGGTCAAAGTCGCAGGTACATTTCTGCTTGTTACTTTTGAAACATTCGTCTGATCATCAAAATCTTAGTATCTCTAGAATGCTTGGGTCACAAAGAATCCAACGCGCCCTGTCTCGTCATATTCTACCCAGTAGATTTTCCGGCATTTTGAATTATGTGAAAATCAATTAAAATGCTTCTCCTCCCTCAGTTTTTGACCAATTTCTCCCAAACTTGGTAGATAGCAACTCTGGAGGAGCCTACACAAGTATCTTACACGGATTTTTGAATTTCATAAACGTTTGGCCGTGGCAACCAATCAAATTTGGCTGAGCATATGCGAACCAGGAAGTGTGCTCATATCTCGGCCGCCCTTTGGCGTATCTAAATGAAACTTGGTCGCATTGTGCAAGACCTCTCCCAAAAGGGCCCCAACAAATTTGGAACACATTGGCGGCAAGGGGGCGCTATAACAAGGAAAAATGTCTTTTTGCTCATATCTCATGATGCGTTTTGGGTAGAAACAAAATTCCACTATCGCTGGAATCCTTGGGTCAAGCCGAATCCATCACAACCTATGAGGTCATATTCAGACTTGAGGATTTTCCGCCATTTTGAATTTCGTGAAAATCAATTAAAATGCTTCTCCTACCTCAATTTTTGACCAATTTCTCCCAAACTTGGTACATCGCAACTTTGCACTAGGCTGCACAAGGGCATTACATGGCGCAAATGCCTTCTACTGGCCTGACATCTCGTCTCATAATTCTGCTTGGCCCCCACATTGCTGCTTGCAGCTATATTTATTATTATTATTATTATTATTCAGTCCACTTCCGCCTCTGCAAGTCTATGGCAGCCCATAGAACCGTCTGGTAAAAAGTTTTGAAATTTGGCACACTGATTCTAGACAGTCTCAACATTCCTCTCAGCAAATTTCAGGCCTCTATCTCAAAGCCTCTAGCGCCACCAACAGGTCAAAGTTGCAGGTACATTTCTGCTTGTAACTTTTGAACCGTTGGTCTGATTTTCAAAACCTTGGTATCCCTGGAATCCTTGGGCCAAGACGAATCCAACGCACCCCATGACGTCATTTACCGCCCATATACTTTTCCCGCCATTTTGAATTTTGTGAAAATCAATTAAAATGTTTCAACTCCCTCAATTTTTTACCAATTTCTCCCAAACTTGGAAGATAGCATAATTGGACCAACCTGCACAAAAGTTATACCCGGTGATTTGAATTTCATAAGCGTTTGGCCGTGGCAGCCAATCAAATTTGGCTGCGCAGATGCAAAACAGGAAGTGCACTCATATCTCGGTGGCCCTTTGGCCTCTCTTGACGAAACTTGGTGGCATTATGCGAAACCCCTTCCCAAAGGGCCACAAAAAATTTGGCCCAAATTGGACGCTAGGGGGCGCTATAACTAGGAATAATGTCTTTTGGCTCATATCTCATGATGCGTTTTGGCTAGAAAGAAAATTCAACTATATCTGGAATCCATGGGTCAAGACGAATCCATCGCATCCTATGACGTCATATTCTGCCTTGAGGATTTTCCGCCATTTTGAATTTTGTTAAAATCAATGAAATTCTATGGCAACACATAGAACCATCTGACTAGAGGTTTTTAAACTTGGCACACTGATTCTAGGCTGCCTCAAGGATCTTGTCACCAAATTTCAACTCAGCACCTCAAAGTCTCTAGCGCCACCAACAGGTCAAAGTCGCAGGTACATTTCTGCTTGTTACTTTTGAACCATACGTCTGATCATCAAAATCTTAGTATCGCTGGAATGCTTGGGTCAGACCGACTACAACGCACCCTGTCTCGTCATATCACACCCAGTAGATTTTCCGCCATTTTGAATTATGTGAAAATCAATTAAAATGCTTCTCCTCCCTCAATTTTTGAACAATTTCTCCCAAACTTGGTAGATGGCAACTGGGGACTAATCTGCACAAGAAACTTACCCGGTAATTAGAATTTCCTAAGCGTTTGGCTGTGGCAGCCAATCAAATTTGGCATGCAGATGCAAAACAGGAAGTGTGCTCATTTCTCGGCCACCCTTTGGCCTATCTTAACAAAACTTGGTGGCCTTATGCAGCACCCCTCCCCAAAGGGCAGCAAAAAATTTGGAACAAATTGGCTGCTAGGGGGCGCTATAACTAGGAAAAATGTCTTTTGGCTCATATCTCATGATGCGTTTTGGGTAGAAACAAAATTCTACTATCTCTGGAATCCATGGGTCAAGACGAATGCATCGCACCCTATGCCGTCATATTCTGCCTTGAGGATTTTCCGCCATTTTGAAATTTGTTAAAATCAATGAAATTAGATGGCAACCCATAGAACCGTATGACTAGAGGTTTTCAAATTTTTCAGACTGATTCTAGGCTCCCTCAAGGGTCTTGTCACCAAATTTCAACTCACCACCTCAAACTCTCTCGCGCCACCAACAGGTCAAATTCACAGGTACATTTCTGGTTGTTACTTTTGGAACATACGTCTGATCGTCAAAATCTTAGTCTTTCTGGAATGCTTCCGTCAAAATGAATCCAACGTGCCCTGTTTCGTCATATTGCACCTGGTAGATTTTCCGCCATTTTGAATTATGTGAAAATCAATTAAAATGCTACTCCTCCCTCAGTTTTTGACCATTTTCTCCCAAATTTGGTCCATAGCAACTGTGGATGAAGCTGCACAAGAATCTTACACGGATTTTCGAATTTCATAAGCGTTTGGCCGTGGCAGCCAATCAAATTTGGCTGCACAGACGCGAAAGAGGATGTGTGCTCACATCTCGGCCGCACTTTGGCAGATCTTAACGAAACTTGGTGGCATTATGCTAGACACAACCAGAAAGGTCCCCAAAAAACTTGGACCAACTTGGCCGCTAGGGGGCGCTATAACTAGCAAAAACGAATTTTGGCTCATATCTCATGATACGTTTGGGCTAGAAACAAAATTCCACTAGCTCTGGAATCCTTGGCTCAAGCCGAATCCATCGCACCCTATCACGTCATATTCACCCTTTAGGATTTTCCGCCATTTGGAATTTTGTAAAAATCAATTAAAATGCTTCTCCTCCCTCAATTTTTCACCAATTTCTCCCAAACGTGGTAGATAGCAACTTTGGACTAAGCTCCACAAGGGCATTACCTGGCCCAAGTGCATTCTGCTGGCCTTACGACTCGGCCCATATGCTGCGTGGCCCCCACATTGCTGCTTGCAGCTATATTTATTATTATTATTGGGGGCCAAGCAGCGAAGCTGCGAAGGCACCCATAGTGATTCTATTGTTTCTTATTATTATTATTATTATTATTATTATTATTATTATTATTATTATTATTATTCAGTCCACTTCCGCCTCTGCAAGTCTATGGCAGCCCATAGAACCGTCTGGTAAAAAGTTGTGAAATTTGGCACACTGATTCTAGACACTCTCAACATTCCTCTCAGCAAATTTCAGGCCTCTACCTCAAACCCTCTAGCGCCACCAACAGCTCAAATTCGCAGGTACATTTCTGCTTGTAACTTTTGAACCGTTGGTCTGATTTTCAAAAACTTGGTATCCCTGGAATCCTTGGGCCAAGACGAATCCAATGCACCCCATGACGTCATTTTCCGCCATATACTTTTCCCGCCATTTTGAATTTTGTGAAAATCAATTAAAATGTTTCAACTCCCTCAATTTTTTACCAATTTCTCCCAAACGTGGAAGATAGCATAATTGGACTAACCTGCACAAAAGTTATACCCGGTGATTTGAATTTCACAAGCGTTTGGCCGTGGCAGCCAATCAAATTTGGCTGCGCAGACGCAAAACAGGAAGTGCACTCATATCTCGGTGGCCCTTTGGCCAATCTTGACGAAACTTGGTGGCATTATGCAAAACCCCTTCCCAAAGGGCCACAACAAATTTGGACCAAATTGGACGCTAGGGGGCGCTATAACTAGGAAAAATGCCTTTTGGCTCATATCTCATGATGCGTTTTGGCTAGAAAGAAAATTCAACTATCTCTGGAATCCATGGGTCAAGACGAATCCATCGCACCCTATGACGTCATATTCTGCCTTGAGGATTTTCCGCCATTTTGAATTTTGTTAAAATCAATGAAATTCTATGGCAAGCATAGAACCATCTGACTAGAGGTTTTTAAACTTGGCAAACTGATTCTAGGCTGCCTCAAGGATCTTGTCACCAAATTTCAACTCACCACCTCAAACTCTCTAGCGCCACCAACAGGTCAAAGTTGCAGGTACATTTCTGCTTGTTACTTTTGAACCATACGTCTGATCATCAAAATCTTAGTATCGCTGGAATGCTTGTGTCACAGCGACTCCAACGCGCCCTGTCTCGTCATATTCCACCCAGTAGATTTTCCGCCATTTTGAATTATGTGAAAATCAATTAAAATGCTTCTCCTCCCTCAATTTTTGAACAATTTCTCCCAAGCTTGGTAGATGGCAACTGGGGACTAATCTGCACAAGAATCTTACCCGGTAATTAGAATTTCCTAAGCGTTTGGCTGTGGCAGCCAATCAAATTTGGCTTGCAGATGCAAAACAGGAAGTGTGCTCATTTCTCGGCCACCCTTTGGCCTATCTTAACGAAACTTGGTGGCTTTATGCAGCACCCCTCCCCAAAGGGCAACAAAAAATTTGGAACAAATTGGCTGCTAGGGGGCGCTATAACTAGGAAAAATGTCTTTTGGCTCATATCTCATGATGCGTTTTGGGTAGAAACAAAATTCCACTATCTCTGGAATCCATGGGTCAAGACGAATGCATCGGACCCTATGCCGTCATATTCTGACTTGAGGATTTTCCGCCATTTTGAATTTTGTTAAAATCAAAGAAATTCGATGGCAACCCATAGAACCGTATGACTAGAGGTTTTCAAATTTGGCAGACTGATTCTAGGCACCCTCAAGGGTCTTGTGACCAAATTTCAACTCACCACCTCAAACTCTCTAGCGACACCAACAGGTCAAATTCGCAGGTACATTTCTGGTTGTTACTTTTGAACCATACGTCTGATCATCAAAAGCTTAGTATCTCTGGAATGCTTGGGTCAAAATGAATCCAACGCGCCCTGTTTCGTCATATTGCACCTGGTAGATTTTCCGCCATTTTGAATTATGTGAAAATCAATTAAAATGCTACTCCTCCCTCAGTTTTTGACCATTTTCTCCCAAATTTGGTCCATAGCAACGGTGGAGGAAACTGCACAAGAATCTTACACGGATTTTCGAATTTCATAAGCGTTTGGCTGTGGCAGCCAATCAAATTTGGCTGCACAGACGCGAAAGAGGATGTGTGCTCACATCTCGGCCGCCCTTTGGCAGATCTTAACGAAACTTGGTGGCATTATGACAGACACCACCAGAAAGGTCCCCAAAAAACGTGGACCAACTTGGCCGCTAGGGGGCGCTATAACTAGCAAAAATGAATTTTGGCTCATATCTCATGATGCGTTTGGGCTAAAAACAAAATTCCACGATCTCTGGAATCCTTGGTTCAAGCCGAATCCATCGCACCCTATCACGTCATATTCAGCCTTGAGGATTTTCCGCCATTTTGAATTTTGTTAAAATCAATGAAATTCTATGGCAACCCATAGAACCGTCAGACGAGAGGTTGAGAAATTTGGCACACTGATTCTAGGCTCGCTCAAGGTTCTTGTCAGCAAATTTCAACTCACCGCCTCAAACTCTCTAGCGCCACCAACAGGACAAAGTTGGAAGTACATTTCTGCTTGTTACTTTTGAACCGTACGGCTGATTGTCAAAATCTTAGTATTGCTGGAATCCATCGGTCAAACCGAATCCAACCTATCCTATCTCGTCATATTGCACCTGGTAGATTTTCCGCCATTTTGAAATTTGTTAAAATCATGTAAATTGCTACTCCTCCCTCAATTTTTGACCAAATTTGCCCAGACTTGGTTGATAGCATCATTGCACCAAGCCGCACAAAATTTATCCTCAGTCTTTTGAAATTTTTAAACTGTTTGGCCGCAGCAGCCAATGAAACTCAGCTGCGAAGATGTCAAACAGGATGTGAGCTCATATCTCGGCAGCCCTTTGACATTTCTTAACCAACCTTGGTGGGATTATGCCCCACCCCTCCGCAAGCTCTCCTACCAAATTTGGTGCACATTGGCCATTAGGGGGCGCTATAACTATACAAAATATATTTTGGCTCATATGTCATTGAGCTCATATGTCAGCAGTCTTCTAGCACACACACACACACACACACACATACACACCAAGTACACTTGAAGTAATTTCAGCCATCACAGTCAATCGAATTTGATGATGAAGCCGCCGAACAACAAATGACCTTGTATCTCAGTCAAACGATGGTATATCGACATGAAACTTCTTGTGTGTGCTCGTGACCATCTGTCTGGCCCAAATGCATTCTGCGAGCCTGACGACTAGGCTCATAGCTTGCTTGGCCCCCTCATTGCTGCTTGCAGCTATATTTGGGGGCCAAGCAGCGAAGCTGCGAAGGCACCCATAGTGATTCTATTGTTTCTTATTATTATTGGGGGCCAAGCAGCAAAGCTGCGAAGGCACCCATAGTGATTCTATTGTTTCTTATTATTATTATTATTATTATTATTATTATTATTATTATTATTATTATTCAGTCCACTTCCGCCTCTGCAAGTCTATGGCAGCCCATAGAACCGTCTGGTAAAAAGTTGTGAAATTTGGCACACTGATTCTAGACACTCTCAACATTCCTCTCACCAAATTTCAGGCCTCTACCTCAAACCCGTTAGCGCCACCAACAGGTCAAAGTCCCAGGTACATTTCTGCTTGTAACTTTTGAACCGTTGGTCTGATTTTCAAAACCTTGGTATCCCTGGAATCCTTGGGCCAAGACGAATCCAAAGCACCCCATGACGTCATTTCCCGCCCATATATTTTTCCCGCCATTTTGAATTTTGTGAAAATCAATTAAAATGTTTCAACTCCCTCAATTTTTTACCAATTTCTCCCAAACTTGGAAGATAGCATAATTGGACCAACCTGCACAAAAGTTATACCCGGTGATTTGAATTTCACAAGCGTTTGGCCGTGGCAGCCAATCAAACTTGGCTGCAAAGATGCGAAACAGGAAGTGTGCTCATTTCTCGGCCACCCTTTGGCGTATCTTAACGAAACTTGGTGCCTTTATGCAGCACCCCTCCCGAAAGGGCCCCAAAAAATTTGGAACAAATTGGCTGCTAGGGGGCGCTATAACTAGGAAAAATGTCTTTTGGCTCATATCTCATGACTCGTTTTGGCTAGAAACAAAATTCCACTATGGCAGGAATCCTTGGCTCAAGACGAATCCATCGCACCCTATGACGTCATATTCTGCCTTGAGGATTTTCCGCCATTTTGAATTTTGTTAAAATCAGTGAAATTCTATGGCAACGCATAGAACCGTCTGACTAGAGGTTTTTAAACTTGGCACACTGATTCTAGGCTCCCTCAAGGATCTTGTCACCAAATTTCAACTCAGCACCTCAAACTCTCTAGCGCCACCAACAGGTCAAAGTTGCAAGTTCACTTCTGCTTGTTACTTTTGAACCATACGTCTGATCATCAAAATCTTAGTATCGCTGGAATCCTTGGGTCACCACGAATCCAGCGGCCCTGTCTCGTCCTATTCCACCCAGGAGATTTTCCGCCATTTTGAATTATGTGAAAATCAATTAAAATGCTTCTCCTCCCACAATTTTTGAAGAATTTCTCCCAAACTTGGTACATGGCAACTGGGGACTAAGCTGCACAAGAAACATACCCGGTTTTTAGAATTTCTTAAGCGTTTGGCCGTGGCAGCCAATCAAATTTGGCTGGCAGATGCAAGACAGGAAGTGTGCTCATTTCTCGGCGAACCTTTGGCGTATCTTAACGAAACTTGGTGGCTTTATGCAACACCCCTCCCCAAAGGGCAGCAAAAAATTTGGAGCAAATTGGCTGCTAGGGGGCGCTATAACTAGGAAAAATGTCTTTTGGCTCATATCTCATGATGCGTTTTGCCTAGAAACAAAATTCCACTATGTCAGGAATCCTTGGCTCAAGCCGAATCCACCGCACCCTATGACGTCATATTCTGCCTTGAGGATTTTCCACCATTTTGAATTTTGTTAAAATCAATGAAATTCTATGGCAATGCATAGAACCGTCTGACTAGAGGTTTTTAAACTTGGCACACTGATTCTAGGCTGCGTCAAGGATCTTGTCACCAAATTTCAACTCAGCACCTCAAACTCTCTAGCGCCACCAACAGGTCAAAATTGCAGGTACATTTCTGCTTGTTACTTTTGAACCATACGTCTGATCATCAAATTCTTAGTGTGGCTGGAATGCTTGGGTCAAAAGGAATCCAATGGGCCCTGTCTCCTCATATTCCACCCAGTAGATTTTCCGCCATTTTGAATTATGTGAAAATCAATTAAAATGCTTCTCCTCCCTCAATTTTTGGAAAATTTCTCCCAAACGTGGTACATGGCAACTGGGGCCTAAGCTGCACAAGAAATATGCCCGGTTTTTAGAATTTCTTAAGCGTTTGGCCGTGGCAGCCAATCAAATTTGGCTGGCATATGCAAAACAGGAAGTTTGCTCATTTCTCAGCCACCCTTTGGCGTATCTTAACGAAACTGGGTGGCTTTATGCAGCACCCCTCCCCAAAGGGCAGCAAAAAAATTGGAACAAATTGGCTGCTAGGGGGCGCTATAACTAGGAAAAATGTCTTTAGGCTCATATCTCATGATGCGTTTTGGCTAGAAACAAAATTCCACTATGTCAGGAATCCTTGGCTCAAGACGAACTCATCGCACCCTATGCCGTCATATTCTGCCTTGAGGATTTTCCGCCATTTTGAATTTTGTTAAAATCAATGAAATTCAATGGCAACGCATAGAACCGTCTGACTAGAGGTTTTTAAACTTGGCATACTGATTCTAGGCTGCCTCAAGGATCTTGTCACCAAATTTCAACTCAGCACCTCAAAAACTCTAGCGCCACCAACAGGTCAAAGTCGCAGGTGCATTTCTGCTTGTTACTTTTGAAACATTCGTCTGATCATCAAAATCTTAGTATCTCTAGAATGCTTGGGTCACACGGAATCCAACGCGCCCTGTCTCGTCATATTCTACCCAGTAGATTTTCCGGCATTTTGAATTATGTGAAAATCAATTAAAATGCTTCTCCTCCCTCAGTTTTTGACCAATTTCTCCCAAACTTGGTAGATAGCAACTCTGGAGGAGCCTACACAAGTATCTTACACGGATTTTTGAATTTCATAAACGTTTGGCCGTGGCAACCAATCAAATTTGGCTGAGCATATGCGAACCAGGAAGTGTGCTCATATCTCGGCCGCCCTTTGGCGTATCTAAATGAAACTTGGTGGCATTGTGCAAGACCTCTCCAAAAAGGGCCCCAACAAATTTGGAACACATTGGCGGCAAGGGGGCGCTATAACAAGGAAAAATGTCTTTTTGCTCATATCTCATGATGCGTTTTGGGTAGAAACAAAATTCCACTATCGCTGGAATCCTTGGGTCAAGCCGAATCCATCACAACCTATGAGGTCATATTCAGACTTGAGGATTTTCCGCCATTTTGAATTTCGTGAAAATCAATTAAAATGCTTCTCCTACCTCAATTTTTGACCAATTTCTCCCAAACTTGGTACATCGCAACTTTGCACTAGGCTGCACAAGGGCATTACATGGCGCAAATGCCTTCTACTGGCCTGACATCTCGTCTCATAGGCTGCTTGGCCCCCACATTGCTGCTTGCAGCTATATTTATTATTATTATTCAGTCCACTTCCGCCTCTGCAAGTCTATGGCAGCCCATAGAACCGTCTGGTAAAAAGTTGTGAAATTTGGCACACTGATTCTAGACACTCTCAACATTCCTCTCACCAAATTTCAGGCCTCTACCTCAAACCCGTTAGCGCCACCAACAGGTCAAAGTCCCAGGTACATTTCTGCTTGTAACTTTTGAACCGTTGGTCTGATTTTCAAAAACTTGGTATCCCTGGAATCCTTGGGCCAAGACGAATCCAACGCACCCCATGAAGTCATTTCCCGCCCATATATTTTTCCCGCCATTTTGAATTTTGTGAAAATCAATTAAAATGTTTCAACTCCCTCAATTTTTTACCAATTTCTCCCAAACTTGGAAGATAGCATAATTGGACCAACCTGCACAAAAGTTATACCCGGTGATTTGAATTTCACAAGCGTTTGGCCGTGGCAGCCAATCAAACTTGGCTGCAAAGATGCGAAACAGGAAGTGTGCTCATTTCTCGGCCACCCTTTGGCGTATCTTAACGAAACTTGGTGCCTTTATGCAGCACCCCTCCCGAAAGGGCCCCAAAAAATTTGGAACAAATTGGCTGCTAGGGGGCGCTATAACTAGGAAAAATGTCTTTTGGCTCATATCTCATGACTCGTTTTGGCTAGAAACAAAATTCCACTATGGCAGGAATCCTTGGCTCAACACGAATCCATCGCACCCTATGACGTCATATTCTGCCTTGAGGATTTTCCGCCATTTTGAATTTTGTTAAAATCAGTGAAATTCTATGGCAACGCATAGAACCGTCTGACTAGAGGTTTTTAAACTTGGCACACTGATTCTAGGCTCCCTCAAGGATCTTGTCACCAAATTTCAACTCAGCACCTCAAACTCTCTAGCGCCACCAACAGGTCAAAGTTGCAAGTACACTTCTGCTTGTTACTTTTGAACCATACGTCTGATCATCAAAATCTTAGTATCGCTGGAATACTTGGGTCACCACGAATCCAGGGGCCCTGTCTCGTCATATTCCACCCAGGAGATTTTCCGCCATTTTGAATTATGTGAAAATCAATTAAAATGCTTCTCCTCCCACAATTTTTGAAGAATTTCTCCCAAACTTGGTACATGGCAACTGGGGACTAAGCTGCACAAGAAACATACCCGGTTTTTAGAATTTCTTAAGCGTTTGGCCGTGGCAGCCAATCAAATTTGGCTGGCAGATGCAAGACAGGAAGTGTGCTCATTTCTCGGCGAACCTTTGGCGTATCTTAACGAAACTTGGTGGCTTTATGCAACACCCCTCCCCAAAGGGCAGCAAAAAATTTGGAACAAATTGGCTGCTAGGGGGCGCTATAACTAGGAAAAATGTATTTTGGCTCATATCTCATGATGCTTTTTGCCTAGAAACAAAATTCCACTATGTCAGGAATCCTTGGCTCAAGCCGAATCCACCGCACCCTATGACCTCATATTCTGCCTTGAGGATTTTCCACCATTTTGAATTTTGTTAAAATCAATGAAATTCTATGGCAATGCATAGAACCGTCTGACTAGAGGTTTTTAAACTTGGCACACTGATTCTAGGCTGCCTCAAGGATCTTGTCACCAAATTTCAACTCAGCACCTCAAACTCTCTAGCGCCACCAACAGGTCAAAATTGCAGGTACATTTCTGCTTGTTACTTTTGAACCATACGTCTGATCATCAAATTCTTAGTGTGGCTGGAATGCTTGGGTCAAAAGGAATCCAATGGGCCCTGTCTCCTCATATTCCACCCAGTAGATTTTCCGCCATTTTGAATTATGTGAAAATCAATTAAAATGCTTCTCCTCCCTCAATTTTTGGAAAATTTCTCCCAAACGTGGTACATGGCAACTGGGGCCTAAGCTGCACAAGAAATATGCCCGGTTTTTAGAATTTCTTAAGCGTTTGGCCGTGGCAGCCAATCAAATTTGGCTGGCATATGCAAAACAGGAAGTTTGCTCATTTCTCGGCCACCCTTTGGCGTATCTTAACGAAACTGGGTGGCTTTATGCAGCACCCCTCCCCAAAGGGCAGCAAAAAATTTGGACCAAATTGGCTGCTAGGGGGCGCTATAACTAGGAAAAATGTCTTTTGGCTCATATCTCATGACTCGTTTTGGCTAGAAACAAAATTCCACTATGGCAGGAATCCTTGGCTCAAGAAGAATCCATCGCACCCTATGACGTCATATTCTGCCTTGAGGATTTTCCGCCATTTTGAATTTTGTTAAAATCAGTGAAATTCTATGGCAACGCATAGAACCGTCTGACTAGAGGTTTTTAAACTTGGCACACTGATTCTAGGCTCCCTCAAGGATCTTGTCACCAAATTTCAACTCAGCACCTCAAACTCTCTAGCGCCACCAACAGGTCAAAGTTGCAAGTACACTTCTGCTTGTTACTTTTGAACCATACGTCTGATCATCAAAATCTTAGTATCGCTGGAATAGTTGGGTCACCACGAATCCAGGGGCCCTGTCTCGTCATATTCCACCCAGGAGATTTTCCGCCATTTTGAATTATGTGAAAATCAATTAAAATGCTTCTCCTCCCACAATTTTTGAAGAATTTCTCCCAAACTTGGTACATGGCAACTGGGGACTAAGCTGCACAAGAAACATACCCGGTTTTTAGAATTTCTTAAGCGTTTGGCCGTGGCAGCCAATCAAATTTGGCTGGCAGATGCAAGACAGGAAGTGTGCTCATTTCTCGGCGAACCTTTGGCGTATCTTAACGAAACTTGGTGGCTTTATGCAACACCCCTCCCCAAAGGGCAGCAAAAAATTTGGAACAAATTGGCTGCTAGGGGGCGCTATAACTAGGAAAAATGTCTTTTGGCTCATATCTCATGATGCGTTTTGCCTAGAAACAAAATTCCACTATGTCAGGAATCCTTGGCTCAAGCCGAATCCACCGCACCCTATGACGTCATATTCTGCCTTGAGGATTTTCCACCATTTTGAATTTTGTTAAAATCAATGAAATTCTATGGCAATGCATAGAACCGTCTGACTAGAGGTTTTTAAACTTGGCACACTGATTCTAGGCTGCCTCAAGGATCTTGTCACCAAATTTCAACTCAGCACCTCAAACTCTCTAGCGCCACCAACAGGTCAAAATTGCAGGTACATTTCTGCTTGTTACTTTTGAACCATACGTCTGATCATCAAATTCTTAGTGTGGCTGGAATGCTTGGGTCAAAAGGAATCCAATGGGCCCTGTCTCCTCATATTCCACCCAGTAGATTTTCCGCCATTTTGAATTATGTGAAAATCAATTAAAATGCTTCTCCTCCCTCAATTTTTGAAAAATTTCTCCCAAACGTGGTACATGGCAACTGGGGCCTAAGCTGCACAAGAAATATGCCCGGTTTTTAGAATTTCTTAAGCGTTTGGCCGTGGCAGCCAATCAAATTTGGCTGGCATATGCAAAACAGGAAGTTTGCTCATTTCTCGGCCACCCTTTGGCGTATCTTAACGAAACTGGGTGGCTTTATGCAGCACCCCTCCCCAAAGGGCAGCAAAAAATTTGGACCAAATTGGCTGCTAGGGGGCGCTATAACTAGGAAAAATGTCTTTAGGCTCATATCTTATGATGCGTTTTGGCTAGAAACAAAATTCCACTATGTCAGGAATCCTTGGCTCAAGAGGAACTCATCGCACCCTATGACGTCATATTCTGCCTTGAGGATTTTCCACCATTTTGAATTTTGTTAAAATCAATGAAATTCTATGGCAATGCATAGAACCGTCTGACTAGAGGTTTTTAAACTTGGCACACTGATTCTAGGCTGCCTCAAGGATCTTGTCACCAAATTTCAACTCAGCACCACAAACTCTCTAGCGCCACCAACAGGTCAAAATTGCAGGTACATTTCTGCTTGTTACTTTTGAACCATACGTCTGATCATCAAATTCTTAGTGTGGCTGGAATGCTTGGGTCAAAAGGAATCCAACGCACCCTGTTTCATCATGTTCCACCCAGTAGATTTTCCGCCATTTTGAATTATGTGAAAATCAATTAAAATGCTTCTCCTCCCTCAATTTTTGACCAATTTCTCCCAAACTTGGTAGATGGCACCTGGGGACTAAGCTGCATAAAATACTTACCCGCTTTTTAGAATTTCCTAAGCGTTTGGCCGTGGCAGCCAATCAAATTTGGATGGCAGATGCAAAACAGGAAGTGTGCTCATTTCTCAGCCACCCTTTGGCGTATCTTAACGAAAGTTGGTCGCATTATGCAGGACGCCTCCCCAAAGGGCTGCAAAAAATTTGGAACAAATTGGCTGCTAGGGGGCGCTATAACTGGGAAAAATGTCTTTTGGCTCATATCTCATGA
>NC_083576.1:57456637-57464137 GCF_027579695.1 Neoarius graeffei
ACTCCCTCAATTTTTTACCAATTTCTCCCAAACTTGGAAGATAGCATAATTGGACTAACCTGCACAAAAGTTATACCCGGTGATTTGAATTTCACAAGCGTTTGGCCGTGGCAGCCAATCAAATTTGGCTGCGCAGACGCAAAACAGGAAGTGCACTCATATCTCGGTGGCCCTTTGGCCAATCTTGACGAAACTTGGTGGCATTATGCACAACCCCTTCCCAAAGGGCCACAACAAATTTGGACCAAATTGGACGCTAGGGGGCGCTATAACTAGGAAAAATGCCTTTTGGCTCATATCTCATGATGCGTTTTGGCTAGAAAGAAAATTCAACTATCTCTGGAATCCATGGGTCAAGACGAATCCATCGCACCCTATGACGTCATATTCTGCCTTGAGGATTTTCCGCCATTTTGAATTTTGTTAAAATCAATGAAATTCTATGGCAACGCATAGAACCATCTGACTAGAGGTTTTTAAACTTGGCAAACTGATTCTAGGCTGCCTCAAGGATCTTGTCACCAAATTTCAACTCACCACCTCAAACTCTCTAGCGCCACCAACAGGTCAAAGTTGCAGGTACATTTCTGCTTGTTACTTTTGAACCATACGTCTGATCATCAAAATCTTAGTATCGCTGGAATGCTTGTGTCACAGCGACTCCAACGCGCCCTGTCTCGTCATATTCCACCCAGTAGATTTTCCGCCATTTTGAATTATGTGAAAATCAATTAAAATGCTTCTCCTCCCTCAATTTTTGAACAATTTCTCCCAAGCTTGGTAGATGGCAACTGGGGACTAATCTGCACAAGAATCTTACCCGGTAATTAGAATTTCCTAAGCGTTTGGCTGTGGCAGCCAATCAAATTTGGCTTGCAGATGCAAAACAGGAAGTGTGCTCATTTCTCGGCCACCCTTTGGCCTATCTTAACGAAACTTGGTGGATTTATGCAGCACCCCTCCCCAAAGGGCAACAAAAAATTTGGAACAAATTGGCTGCTAGGGGGCGCTATAACTAGGAAAAATGTCTTTTGGCTCATATCTCATGATGCGTTTTGGGTAGAAACAAAATTCCACTATCTCTGGAATCCATGGGTCAAGACGAATGCATCGCACCCTATGCCGTCATATTCTGACTTGAGGATTTTCCGCCATTTTGAATTTTGTTAAAATCAAAGAAATTCGATGGCAACCCATAGAACCGTATGACTAGAGGTTTTCAAATTTGGCAGACTGATTCTAGGCACCCTCAAGGGTCTTGTGACCAAATTTCAACTCACCACCTCAAACTCTCTAGCGCCACCAACAGGTCAAATTCGCAGGTACATTTCTGGTTGTTACTTTTGAACCATACGTCTGATCGTCAAAAGCTTAGTATCTCTGGAATGCTTGGGTCAAAATGAATCCAACGCGCCCTGTTTCGTCATATTGCACCTGGTAGATTTTCCGCCATTTTGAATTATGTGAAAATCAATTAAAATGCTACTCCTCCCTCAGTTTTTGACCATTTTCTCCCAAATTTGGTCCATAGCAACGGTGGAGGAAACTGCACAAGAATCTTACACGGATTTTCGAATTTCATAAGCGTTTGGCTGTGGCAGCCAATCAAATTTGGCTGCACAGACGCGAAAGAGGATGTGTGCTCACATCTCGGCCGCCCTTTGGCAGATCTTAACGAAACTTGGTGGCATTATGACAGACACCACCAGAAAGGTCCCCAAAAAACGTGGACCAACTTGGCCGCTAGGGGGCGCTATAACTAGCAAAAATGAATTTTGGCTCATATCTCATGATGCGTTTGGGCTAAAAACAAAATTCCACGATCTCTGGAATCCTTGGTTCAAGCCGAATCCATCGCACCCTATCACGTCATATTCAGCCTTGAGGATTTTCCGCCATTTTGAATTTTGTTAAAATCAATGAAATTCTATGGCAACCCATAGAACCGTCAGACGAGAGGTTGAGAAATTTGGCACACTGATTCTAGGCTCGCTCAAGGTTCTTGTCAGCAAATTTCAACTCACCGCCTCAAACTCTCTAGCGCCACCAACAGGACAAAGTTGGAAGTACATTTCTGCTTGTTACTTTTGAACCGTACGGCTGATTGTCAAAATCTTAGTATTGCTGGAATCCATCGGTCAAACCGAATCCAACCTATCCTATCTCGTCATATTGCACCTGGTAGATTTTCCGCCATTTTGAAATTTGTTAAAATCATGTAAATTGCTACTCCTCCCTCAATTTTTGACCAAATTTGCCCAGACTTGGTTGATAGCATCATTGCACCAAGCCGCACAAAATTTATCCTCAGTCTTTTGAAATTTTTAAACTGTTTGGCCGCAGCAGCCAATGAAACTCAGCTGCGAAGATGTCAAACAGGATGTGAGCTCATATCTCGGCAGCCCTTTGACATTTCTTAACCAACCTTGGTGGGATTATGCCCCACCCCTCCGCAAGCTCTCCTACCAAATTTGGTGCACATTGGCCATTAGGGGGCGCTATAACTATACAAAATATATTTTGGCTCATATGTCATTGAGCTCATATGTCAGCAGTCTTCTAGCACACACACACACACACACACACATACACACCAAGTACACTTGAAGTAATTTCAGCCATCACAGTCAATCGAATTTGATGATGAAGCCGCCGAACAACAAATGACCTTGTATCTCAGTCAAACGATGGTATATCGACATGAAACTTCTTGTGTGTGCTCGTGACCATCTGTCTGGCCCAAATGCATTCTGCGAGCCTGACGACTAGGCTCATAGGCTGCTTGGCCCCCTCATTGCTGCTTGCAGCTATATTTATTATTGGGGGCCAAGCAGCGAAGCTGCGAAGGCACCCATAGTGATTCTATTGTTTCTTATTATTATTATTATTATTATTATTGGGGGCCAAGCAGCGAAGCTGCGAAGGCACCCATAGTGATTCTATTGTTTCTTATTATTATTATTATTATTATTATTATTATTATTATTATTATTATTATTCAGTCCACTTCCGCCTCTGCAAGTCTATGGCAGCCCATAGAACCGTCTGGTAAAAAGTTGTGAAATTTGGCACACTGATTCTAGACACTCTCAACATTCCTCTCAGCAAATTTCAGGCCTCTACCTCAAACCCTCTAGCGCCACCAACAGCTCAAATTCGCAGGTACATTTCTGCTTGTAACTTTTGAACCGTTGGTCTGATTTTCAAAAACTTGGTATCCCTGGAATCCTTGGGCCAAGACGAATCCAATGCACCCCATGACGTCATTTTCCGCCATATACTTTTCCCGCCATTTTGAATTTTGTGAAAATCAATTAAAATGTTTCAACTCCCTCAATTTTTTACCAATTTCTCCCAAACGTGGAAGATAGCATAATTGGACTAACCTGCACAAAAGTTATACCCGGTGATTTGAATTTCACAAGCGTTTGGCCGTGGCAGCCAATCAAATTTGGCTGCGCAGACGCAAAACAGGAAGTGCACTCATATCTCGGTGGCCCTTTGGCCAATCTTGACGAAACTTGGTGGCATTATGCAAAACCCCTTCCCAAAGGGCCACAACAAATTTGGACCAAATTGGACGCTAGGGGGCGCTATAACTAGGAAAAATGCCTTTTGGCTCATATCTCATGATGCGTTTTGGCTAGAAAGAAAATTCAACTATCTCTGGAATCCATGGGTCAAGACGAATCCATCGCACCCTATGACGTCATATTCTGCCTTGAGGATTTTCCGCCATTTTGAATTTTGTTAAAATCAATGAAATTCTATGGCAACGCATAGAACCATCTGACTAGAGGTTTTTAAACTTGGCAAACTGATTCTAGGCTGCCTCAAGGATCTTGTCACCAAATTTCAACTCACCACCTCAAACTCTCTAGCGCCACCAACAGGTCAAAGTTGCAGGTACATTTCTGCTTGTTACTTTTGAACCATACGTCTGATCATCAAAATCTTAGTATCGCTGGAATGCTTGTGTCACAGCGACTCCAACGCGCCCTGTCTCGTCATATTCCACCCAGTAGATTTTCCGCCATTTTGAATTATGTGAAAATCAATTAAAATGCTTCTCCTCCCTCAATTTTTGAACAATTTCTCCCAAGCTTGGTAGATGGCAACTGGGGACTAATCTGCACAAGAATCTTACCCGGTAATTAGAATTTCCTAAGCGTTTGGCTGTGGCAGCCAATCAAATTTGGCTTGCAGATGCAAAACAGGAAGTGTGCTCATTTATCGGCCACCCTTTGGCCTATCTTAACGAAACTTGGTGGCTTTATGCAGCACCCCTCCCCAAAGGGCAACAAAAAATTTGGAACAAATTGGCTGCTAGGGGGCGCTATAACTAGGAAAAATGTCTTTTGGCTCATATCTCATGATGCGTTTTGGGTAGAAACAAAATTCCACTATCTCTGGAATCCATGGGTCAAGACGAATGCATCGCACCCTATGCCGTCATATTCTGACTTGAGGATTTTCCGCCATTTTGAATTTTGTTAAAATCAAAGAAATTCGATGGCAACCCATAGAACCGTATGACTAGAGGTTTTCAAATTTGGCAGACTGATTCTAGGCACCCTCAAGGGTCTTGTGACCAAATTTCAACTCACCACCTCAAACTCTCTAGCGCCACCAACAGGTCAAATTCGCAGGTACATTTCTGGTTGTTACTTTTGAACCATACGTCTGATCATCAAAAGCTTAGTATCTCTGGAATGCTTGGGTCAAAATGAATCCAACGCGCCCTGTTTCGTCATATTGCACCTGGTAGATTTTCCGCCATTTTGAATTATGTGAAAATCAATTAAAATGCTACTCCTCCCTCAGTTTTTGACCATTTTCTCCCAAATTTGGTCCATAGCAACGGTGGAGGAAACTGCACAAGAATCTTACACGGATTTTCGAATTTCATAAGCGTTTGGCTGTGGCAGCCAATCAAATTTGGCTGCACAGACGCGAAAGAGGATGTGTGCTCACATCTCGGCCGCCCTTTGGCAGATCTTAACGAAACTTGGTGGCATTATGACAGACACCACCAGAAAGGTCCCCAAAAAACGTGGACCAACTTGGCCGCTAGGGGGCGCTATAACTAGCAAAAATGAATTTTGGCTCATATCTCATGATGCGTTTGGGCTAAAAACAAAATTCCACGATCTCTGGAATCCTTGGTTCAAGCCGAATCCATCGCACCCTATCACGTCATATTCAGCCTTGAGGATTTTCCGCCATTTTGAATTTTGTTAAAATCAATGAAATTCTATGGCAACCCATAGAACCGTCAGACGAGAGGTTGAGAAATTTGGCACACTGATTCTAGGCTCGCTCAAGGTTCTTGTCAGCAAATTTCAACTCACCGCCTCAAACTCTCTAGCGCCACCAACAGGACAAAGTTGGAAGTACATTTCTGCTTGTTACTTTTGAACCGTACGGCTGATTGTCAAAATCTTAGTATTGCTGGAATCCATCGGTCAAACCGAATCCAACCTATCCTATCTCGTCATATTGCACCTGGTAGATTTTCCGCCATTTTGAAATTTGTTAAAATCATGTAAATTGCTACTCCTCCCTCAATTTTTGACCAAATTTGCCCAGACTTGGTTGATAGCATCATTGCACCAAGCCGCACAAAATTTATCCTCAGTCTTTTGAAATTTTTAAACTGTTTGGCCGCAGCAGCCAATGAAACTCAGCTGCGAAGATGTCAAACAGGATGTGAGCTCATATCTCGGCAGCCCTTTGACATTTCTTAACCAACCTTGGTGGGATTATGCCCCACCCCTCCGCAAGCTCTCCTAACAAATTTGGTGCACATTGGCCATTAGGGGGCGCTATAACTATACAAAATATATTTTGGCTCATATGTCATTGAGCTCATATGTCAGCAGTCTTCTAGCACACACACACACACACACACACATACACACCAAGTACACTTGAAGTAATTTCAGCCATCACAGTCAATCGAATTTGATGATGAAGCCGCCGAACAACAAATGACCTTGTATCTCAGTCAAACGATGGTATATCGACATGAAACTTCTTGTGTGTGCTCGTGACCATCTGTCTGGCCCAAATGCATTCTGCGAGCCTGACGACTAGGCTCATAGCCTGCTTGGCCCCCTCATTGCTGCTTGCAGCTATATTTATTGGGGGCCAAGCAGCGAAGCTGCGAAGGCACCCATAGTGATTCTATTGTTTCTTATTATTATTATTATTATTATTATTATTATTATTATTATTATTATTATTATTATTCAGTCCACTTCCGCCTCTGCAAGTCTATGGCAGCCCATAGAACCGTCTGGTAAAAAGTTGTGAAATTTGGCACACTGATTCTAGACACCCTCAACATTCCTCTCAGCAAATTTCAGGCCTCTACCTCAAACCCCTTAGCGCCACCAACAGGTCAAAATCCCAGGTACATTTCTGCTTGTAACTTTTGAACCGTTGGTCTGATTTTCAAAAACTTGGTATCCCTGGAATCCTTGGGCCAAGCCGAATCCAACGCACCCCATGACGTCATTTCCGCCCATATATTTTTCCCGCCATTTTGAATTATGTGAAAATCAATTAAAATGTTTCAACTCCCTCAACTTTTTACCAATTTCTCCCAAACTTGGAAGATAGCATAATTGGACCAACCTGCACAAAAGTTATACCCGGTGATTTGAATTTCACAAGCGTTTGGCCGTGGTAGCCAATCAAATTTGGCTGCGAAGACGCCAAACAGGAAGTGTGCTCATTTCTCGGCGGCCCTTTGGCCTATCTTGACGAAACTTGGTGGGATTATGCGGGACCCCTTCCCAAAGGGCCCCAAAAAAGTTGGAACAAATTGGCCGCTAGGGGGCGCTATAACTAGGAAAAATGTCTTTTGGCTCATATCTCATGATGCGTTTGGCCTAGAAACAAAATTCCACTATGTCAGGAATTCTTGGCTGAAGACGAATCCATCGCAACCTATGACGTCATATTCTGCCTTGAGGATTTTCCGCCATTTTGAATTTTGTTAAAATCAATGAAATTCTATGGCAACGCATAGAACCATCTGACTAGAGGTTTTTAAACTTGGCACACTGATTCTAGGCTGCCTCAAGGATCATGTCACCAAATTTCAACTCAACACCTCAAACTCTCTAGCGCCACCAACAGGTCAAAATCACAGGTACATTTCTGCTTGTTACTTTTGAACAATACGTCTGATCATCAAATTCTTAGTATCGCTGGGATGCTTGGCTCAAAAGGAATCCAACGCGCCCTGTCTCGTCATATTCCACCCAGTAGATTTTCCGCCATTTTGAATTATGTGAAAATCAATTAAAATGCTTCTCCTCCCTCAATTTTTGAAGAATTTCTCCCAAACTTGGTAGATGGCAACTGGGGACTAAGCTGCATAAAAAACTTACCCGGTTTTTAGAATTTCCTAAGCGTTTGGCCGTGGCAGCCAATCAAAATTGGAAGGCAGATGCAAAACAGGAAGTGTGCTCATTTCTCGGCCACCCTTTG
>NC_083576.1:57471637-57476637 GCF_027579695.1 Neoarius graeffei
GCTTGTAACTTTTGAACCGTTGGTCTGATTTTCAAAAACTTGGTATCCCTGGAATCCGTCGGCCAAGACGAATCCAAGGAACCCCATGACGTCATTTTCCGCCATATACTTTTCCCGCCATTTTGAATTTTGTGAAAATCAATTAAAATGTTTCAACTCCCTCAATTTTTTACCAATTTCTCCCAAACTTGGAAGATAGCATAATTGGACTAACCTGCACAAAAGTTATACCCGGTGATTTGAATTTCACAAGCGTTTGGCCGTGGCAGCCAATCAAATTTGGCTGCGCAGACGCAAAACAGGAAGTGCACTCATATCTCGGTGGCCATTTGGCCAATCTTGACGAAACTTGGTGGCATTATGCAAATCCCCTTCCCAAAGGGCCACAACAAATTTGGACCAAATTCGACGCTAGGGGGCGCTATAACTAGGAAAAATGCCTTTTGGCTCATATCTCATGATGCGTTTTGGCTAGAAAGAAAATTCAACTATCTCTGGAATCCAAGGGTCAAGACGAATCCATCGCACCCTATGACGTCATATTCTGCCTTGAGGATTTTCCGCCATTTTGAATTTTGTTAAAATCAATGAAATTCTATGGCAACGCATAGAACCATCTGACTAGAGGTTTTTAAACTTGGCAAACTGATTCTAGGCTGCCTCAAGGATCTTGTCACCAAATTTCAACTCACCACCTCAAACTCTCTAGCGCCACCAACAGGTCAAAGTTGCAGGTACATTTCTGCTTGTTACTTTTGAACCATACGTCTGATCATCAAAATCTTAGTATCGCTGGAATGCTTGTGTCACAGCGACTCCAACGCGCCCTGTCTCGTCATATTCCACCCAGTAGATTTTCCGCCATTTTGAATTATGTGAAAATCAATTAAAATGCTTCTCCTCCCTCAATTTTTGAACAATTTCTCCCAAGCTTGGTAGATGGCAACTGGGGACTAATCTGCACAAGAATCTTACCCGGTAATTAGAATTTCCTAAGCGTTTGGCTGTGGCAGCCAATCAAATTTGGCTTGCAGATGCAAAACAGGAAGTGTGCTCATTTCTCGGCCACCCTTTGGCCTATCTTAACGAAACTTGGTGGCTTTATGCAGCACCCCTCCCCAAAGGGCAACAAAAAATTTGGAACAAATTGGCTGCTAGGGGGCGCTATAACTAGGAAAAATGTCTTTTGGCTCATATCTCATGATGCGTTTTGGATAGAAACAAAATTCCACTATCTCTGGAATCCATGGGTCAAGACGAATGCATCGCACCCTATGCCGTCATATTCTGACTTGAGGATTTTCCGCCATTTTGAATTTTGTTAAAATCAAAGAAATTCGATGGCAACCCATAGAACCGTATGACTAGAGGTTTTCAAATTTGGCAGACTGATTCTAGGCACCCTCAAGGGTCTTGTGACCAAATTTCAACTCACCACCTCAAACTCTCTAGCGCCACCAACAGGTCAAATTCGCAGGTACATTTCTGGTTGTTACTTTTGAACCATACGTCTGATCGTCAAAAGCTTAGTATCTCTGGAATGCTTGGGTCAAAATGAATCCAACGCGCCCTGTTTCGTCATATTGCACCTGGTAGATTTTCCGCCATTTTGAATTATGTGAAAATCAATTAAAATGCTACTCCTCCCTCAGTTTTTGACCATTTTCTCCCAAATTTGGTCCATAGCAACGGTGGAGGAAACTGCACAAGAATCTTACACGGATTTTCGAATTTCATAAGCGTTTGGCTGTGGCAGCCAATCAAATTTGGCTGCACAGACGCGAAAGAGGATGTGTGCTCACATCTCGGCCGCCCTTTGGCAGATCTTAACGAAACTTGGTGGCATTATGACAGACACCACCAGAAAGGTCCCCAAAAAACGTGGACCAACTTGGCCGCTAGGGGGCGCTATAACTAGCAAAAATGAATTTTGGCTCATATCTCATGATGCGTTTGGGCTAAAAACAAAATTCCACGATCTCTGGAATCCTTGGTTCAAGCCGAATCCATCGCACCCTATCACGTCATATTCAGCCTTGAGGATTTTCCGCCATTTTGAATTTTGTTAAAATCAATGAAATTCTATGGCAACCCATAGAACCGTCAGACAAGAGGTTGAGAAATTTGGCACACTGATTCTAGGCTCGCTCAAGGTTCTTGTCAGCAAATTTCAACTCACCGCCTCAAACTCTCTAGCGCCACCAACAGGACAAAGTTGGAAGTACATTTCTGCTTGTTACTTTTGAACCGTACGGCTGATTGTCAAAATCTTAGTATTGCTGGAATCCAACGGTCAAACCGAATCCAACCTATCCTATCTCGTCATATTGCACCTGGTAGATTTTCCGCCATTTTGAAATTTGTTAAAATCATGTAAATTGCTACTCCTCCCTCAATTTTTGACCAAATTTGCCCAGACTTGGTTGATAGCATCATTGCACCAAGCCGCACAAAATTTATCCTCAGTCTTTTGAAATTTTTAAACTGTTTGGCCGCAGCAGCCAATGAAACTCAGCTGCGAAGATGTCAAACAGGATGTGAGCTCATATCTCGGCAGCCCTTTGACATTTCTTAACCAACCTTGGTGGGATTATGCCCCACCCCTCCGCAAGCTCTCCTACCAAATTTGGTGCACATTGGCCATTAGGGGGCGCTATAACTATACAAAATATATTTTGGCTCATATGTCATTGAGCTCATATGTCAGCAGTCTTCTAGCACACACACACACACACACACACACACACACACATACACACCAAGTACACTTGAAGTAATTTCAGCCATCACAGTCAATCGAATTTGATGATGAAGCCGCCGAACAACAAATGACCTTGTATCTCAGTCAAACGATGGTATATCGACATGAAACTTCTTGTGTGTGCTCGTGACCATCTGTCTGGCCCAAATGCATTCTGCGAGCCTGACGACTAGGCTCATAGCTTGCTTGGCCCCCTCATTGCTGCTTGCAGCTATATTTATTATTATTATTATTATTATTCAGTCCACTTCCGCCTCTGCAAGTCTATGGCAGCCCATAGAACCGTCTGGTAAAAAGTTGTGAAATTTGGCACACTGATTCTAGACACTCTCAACATTCCTCTCAACAAATTTCAGGCCTCTACCTCAAACCCGTTAGCGCCACCAACAGGTCAAAATCTCAGGTACATTTCTGCTTGTAACTCTTGAACCGTTGGTCTGATTTTCAAAAACTTGGTATCCCTGGAATCCTTGGGCCAAGCCGAATCCAACGCACCCCATGACGTCATTTCCGCCCATATATTTTTCCCGCCATTTTGAATTTTGTGAAAATCAATTAAAATGTTTCAACTCCCTCAATTTTTTACCAATTTCTCCCAAACTTGGAAGATAGCATAATTGGACCAACCTGCACAAAAGTTATACCCGGTGATTTGAATTTCACAAGCGTTTGGCCGTGGCAGCCAATCAAATTTGGCTGCGTAGACGTGAAACAGGAAGTGTGCTCATTTCTCGGTGGCCCTTTGGCCTATCTTGACGAAACTTGGTGGGATTATGCGGCACCGCTTCTCAAAGGGCCCCCAAAAATTTGGAACAAATTGGCCGCTAGGGGGCGCTATAACTAGGAAAAATGTCTTTTGGCTCATATCTGATGATGCGTTTGGCCTAGAAACAAAATTCCACTATGTCAGGAATTCTTGGCTGAAGACGAATCCATCGCAACCTATGACGTCATATTCTGCCTTGAGGATTTTCCGCCATTTTGAATTTTGTTAAAATCAATGAAATTCTATGGCAACGCATAGAACCGTCTGACTAGAGGTTTTTAAACTTGGCACACTGATTCTAGGCTGCCTCAAGGATCATGTCACCAAATTTCAACTCAACACCTCAAACTCTCTAGCGCCACCAACAGGTCAAAGTCACAGGTACATTTCTGCTTGTTACTTTTGAAGAATACGTCTGATCATCAAATTCTTAGTATTGCTGGGATGGTTGGCTCAAAAGGAATCCAACGCGCCCTGTCTCGTCATATTCCACCCAGTAGATTTTCCGCCATTTTGAATTATGTGAAAATCAATTAAAATGCTTCTCCTCCCTCAATTTTTGAAGAATTTCTCCCAAACTTGGGAGCTGGCAACTGGGGACTAAGATGCATAAAAAACTTACCCGGTTTTTAGAATTTCCTAAGCGTTTGGCCGTGGCAGCCAATCAAAATTGGAAGGCAGATGCAAAACAGGAAGTGTGCTCATTTCTCGGCCACCCTTTGGCGTATCTTAACGAAACTTGGGGGCATTATGCACTACGCCTCCGCAAAGGGCAGCAAAAAATTTGGAACAAATGGGCTGCTAGGGGGCGCTATAACTGGGAAAAATGTCTTTTGGCTCATATCTCATGATGCGTTTTTGGTAGAAACAAAATTCCATTATCTCTGGAATCCATGCGTCAAGACGAATCCATCGCACCCTATGACGTCATATTCTGCCTTGAGGATTTTCCGCCATTTTGAATTTTGTTAAAATCAATGAAATTCTATGGCAACGCATAGAACCGTCTGACTAGAGGTTTTTAAACTTGGCACCCTGATTCTAGGCTGCCTCAAGGATCATGTCACCAAATTTCAACTCAACACCTCAAACTCTCTAGCGCCACCAACAGGTCAAAATCACAGGTACATTTCTGCTTGTTACTTTTGAAAAATACGTCTGATCATCAAATTCTTAGTAGCGCTGGGATGGTTGGCTCAAAAGGAATCCAACGCGCCCTGTCTCGTCATATTCCACCCAGGAGATTTTCCGCCATTTTGAATTATGTGAAAATCAATTAAAATGCTTCTCCTCCCTCAATTTTTGAAGAATTTCTCCCAAACTTGGTAGATGGCAACTGGGGACTAAGCTGCATAAAAAACTTACCCAGTTTTTAGAATTTCCTAAGCGTTTGGCCGTGGCAGCCAATCAAAATTGGAAGGCAGATGCAAAACAGGAAGTGTGCTCATTTCTCGGCCACCCTTTGGCATATCT
>NC_083576.1:57481637-57499137 GCF_027579695.1 Neoarius graeffei
CAAATTTGGCTGCACAGACGCGAAAGAGGATGTGTGCTCACATCTCGGCCGCCCTTTGGCAGATCTTAACGAAACTTGGTGGCATTATGACAGACACCACCAGAAAGGTCCCCAAAAAACGTGGACCAACTTGGCCGCTAGGGGGCGCTATAACTAGCAAAAATGAATTTTGGCTCATATCTCATGATGCGTTTGGGCTAAAAACAAAATTCCACGATCTCTGGAATCCTTGGTTCAAGCCGAATCCATCGCACCCTATCACGTCATATTCAGCCTTGAGGATTTTCCGCCATTTTGAATTTTGTTAAAATCAATGAAATTCTATGGCAACCCATAGAACCGTCAGACGAGAGGTTGAGAAATTTGGCACACTGATTCTAGGCTCGCTCAAGGTTCTTGTCAGCAAATTTCAACTCACCGCCTCAAACTCTCTAGCGCCACCAACAGGACAAAGTTGGAAGTACATTTCTGCTTGTTACTTTTGAACCGTACGGCTGATTGTCAAAATCTTAGTATTGCTGGAATCCATCGGTCAAACCGAATCCAACCTATCCTATCTCGTCATATTGCACCTGGTAGATTTTCCGCCATTTTGAAATTTGTTAAAATCATGTAAATTGCTACTCCTCCCTCAATTTTTGACCAAATTTGCCCAGACTTGGTTGATAGCATCATTGCACCAAGCCGCACAAAATTTATCCTCAGTCTTTTGAAATTTTTAAACTGTTTGGCCGCAGCAGCCAATGAAACTCAGCTGCGAAGATGTCAAACAGGATGTGAGCTCATATCTCGGCAGCCCTTTGACATTTCTTAACCAACCTTGGTGGGATTATGCCCCACCCCTCCGCAAGCTCTCCTACCAAATTTGGTGCACATTGGCCATTAGGGGGCGCTATAACTATACAAAATATATTTTGGCTCATATGTCATTGAGCTCATATGTCAGCAGTCTTCTAGCACACACACACACACACACACACATACACACCAAGTACACTTGAAGTAATTTCAGCCATCACAGTCAATCGAATTTGATGATGAAGCCGCCGAACAACAAATGACCTTGTATCTCAGTCAAACGATGGTATATCGACATGAAACTTCTTGTGTGTGCTCGTGACCATCTGTCTGGCCCAAATGCATTCTGCGAGCCTGACGACTAGGCTCATAGGCTGCTTGGCCCCCTCATTGCTGCTTGCAGCTATATTTATTGGGGGCCAAGCAGCGAAGCTGCGAAGGCACCCATAGTGATTCTATTGTTTCTTATTATTATTATTATTATTATTATTATTATTATTATTATTATTATTATTCAGTCCACTTCCGCCTCTGCAAGTCTATGGCAGCCCATAGAACCGTCTGGTAAAAAGTTGTGAAATTTGGCACACTGATTCTAGACACTCTCAACATTCCTCTCAGCAAATTTCAGGCCTCTACCTCAAACCCTCTAGCGCCACCAACAGCTCAAAGTCGCAGGTACATTTCTGCTTGTAACTTTTGAACCGTTGGTCTGATTTTCAAAAACTTGGTATCCCTGGAATCCTTGGGCCAAGACGAATCCAAGGCACCCCATGACGTCATTTTCCGCCATATACTTTTCCCGCCATTTTGAATTTTGTGAAAATCAATTCAAATGTTTCAACTCCCTCAATTTTTTACCAATTTCTCCCAAACTTGGAAGATAGCATAATTGGACTAACCTGCACAAAAGTTATACCCGGTGATTTGAATTTCACAAGCGTTTGGCCGTGGCAGCCAATCAAATTTGGCTGCGCAGACGCAAAACAGGAAGTGCACTCATATCTCGGTGGCCCTTTGGCCAATCTTGACGAAACTT
The DNA here is from genome assembly GCF_027579695.1 of Neoarius graeffei. Classification (NCBI taxonomy): domain Eukaryota; kingdom Metazoa; phylum Chordata; class Actinopteri; order Siluriformes; family Ariidae; genus Neoarius; species Neoarius graeffei. The sequence goes on from NC_083576.1 coordinate 57,483,475, forward strand.
GGTGGCATTATGCAAAACCCCTTCCCAAAGGGCCACAACAAATTTGGACCAAATTGGACGCTAGGGGGCGCTATAACTAGGAAAAATGCCTTTTGGCTCATATCTCATGATGCGTTTTGGCTAGAAAGAAAATTCAACTATCTCTGGAATCCATGGGTCAAGACGAATCCATCGCACCCTATGACGTCATATTCTGACTTGAGGATTTTCCGCCATTTTGAATTTTGTTAAAATCAATGAAATTCTATGGCAACGCATAGAACCATCTGACTAGAGGTTTTTAAACTTGGCAAACTGATTCTAGGCTGCCTCAAGGACCTTGTCACCAAATTTCAACTCACCACCTCAAACTCTCTAGCGCCACCAACAGGTCAAAGTTGCAGGTACATTTCTGCTTGTTACTTTTGAACCATACGTCTGATCATCAAAATCTTAGTATCGCTGGAATGCTTGTGTCACAGCGACTCCAACGCGCCCTGTCTCGTCATATTCCACCCAGTAGATTTTCCGCCATTTTGAATTATGTGAAAATCAATTAAAATGCTTCTCCTCCCTCAGTTTTTGAAGAATTTCTCCCAAGCTTGGTAGATGGCAACTGGGGACTAATCTGCACAAGAATCTTACCCGGTAATTAGAATTTCCTAAGCGTTTGGCTGTGGCAGCCAATCAAATTTGGCTTGCAGATGCAAAACAGGAAGTGTGCTCATTTCTCGGCCACCCTTTGGCCTATCTTAACGAAACTTGGTGGCTTTATGCAGCACCCCTCCCCAAAGGGCAACAAAAAATTTGGAACAAATTGGCTGCTAGGGGGCGCTATAACTAGGAAAAATGTCTTTTGGCTCATATCTCATGATGCGTTTTGGGTAGAAACAAAATTCCACTATCTCTGGAATCCATGGGTCAAGACGAATGCATCGCACCCTATGCCGTCATATTCTGACTTGAGGATTTTCCGCCATTTTGAATTTTGTTAAAATCAAAGAAATTCGATGGCAACCCATAGAACCGTATGACTAGAGGTTTTCAAATTTGGCAGACTGATTCTAGGCACCCTCAAGGGTCTTGTGACCAAATTTCAACTCACCACCTCAAACTCTCTAGCGCCACCAACAGGTCAAATTCGCAGGTACATTTCTGGTTGTTACTTTTGAACCATACGTCTGATCGTCAAAAGCTTAGTATCTCTGGAATGCTTGGGTCAAAATGAATCCAACGCGCCCTGTTTCGTCATATTGCACCTGGTAGATTTTCCGCCATTTTGAATTATGTGAAAATCAATTAAAATGCTACTCCTCCCTCAGTTTTTGACCATTTTCTCCCAAATTTGGTCCATAGCAACGGTGGAGGAAACTGCACAAGAATCTTACACGGATTTTCGAATTTCATAAGCGTTTGGCTGTGGCAGCCAATCAAATTTGGCTGCACAGACGTGAAAGAGGATGTGTGCTCACATCTCGGCCGCCCTTTGGCAGATCTTAACGAAACTTGGTGGCATTATGACAGACACCACCAGAAAGGTCCCCAAAAAACGTGGACCAACTTGGCCGCTAGGGGGCGCTATAACTAGCAAAAATGAATTTTGGCTCATATCTCATGATGCGTTTGGGCTAAAAACAAAATTCCATGATCTCTGGAATCCTTGGTTCAAGCCGAATCCATCGCACCCTATCACGTCATATTCAGCCTTGAGGATTTTCCGCCATTTTGAATTTTGTTAAAATCAATGAAATTCTATGGCAACCCATAGAACCGTCAGACGAGAGGTTGAGAAATTTGGCACACTGATTCTAGGCTCGCTCAAGGTTCTTGTCAGCAAATTTCAACTCACCGCCTCAAACTCTCTAGCGCCACCAACAGGACAAAGTTGGAAGTACATTTCTGCTTGTTACTTTTGAACCCTACGGCTGATTGTCAAAATCTTAGTATTGCTGGAATCCATCGGTCAAACCGAATCCAACCTATCCTATCTCGTCATATTGCACCTGGTAGATTTTCCGCCATTTTGAAATTTGTTAAAATCATGTAAATTGCTACTCCTCCCTCAATTTTTGACCAAATTTGCCCAGACTTGGTTGATAGCATCATTGCACCAAGCCGCACAAAATTTATCCTCAGTCTTTTGAAATTTTTAAACTGTTTGGCCGCAGCAGCCAATGAAACTCAGCTGCGAAGATGTCAAACAGGATGTGAGCTCATATCTCGGCAGCCCTTTGACATTTCTTAACCAACCTTGGTGGGATTATGCCCCACCCCTCCGCAAGCTCTCCTACCAAATTTGGTGCACATTGGCCATTAGGGGGCGCTATAACTATACAAAATATATTTTGGCTCATATGTCATTGAGCTCATATGTCAGCAGTCTTCTAGCACACACACACACACACACACACACACACACACACACACATACACACCAAGTACACTTGAAGTAATTTCAGCCATCACAGTCAATCGAATTTGATGATGAAGCCGCCGAACAACAAATGACCTTGTATCTCAGTCAAACGATGGTATATCGACATGAAACTTCTTGTGTGTGCTCGTGACCATCTGTCTGGCCCAAATGCATTCTGCGAGCCTGACGACTAGGCTCATAGGCTGCTTGGCCCCCTCATTGCTGCTTGCAGCTATATTTATTGGGGGCCAAGCAGCGAAGCTGCGAAGGCACCCATAGTGATTCTATTGTTTCTTATTATTATTATTATTATTATTATTATTATTATTATTATTATTATTCAGTCCACTTCCGCCTCTGCAAGTCTATGGCAGCCCATAGAACCGTCTGGTAAAAAGTTGTGAAATTTGGCAGACTGATTCTAGACACTCTCAACATTCCTCTCAGCAAATTTCAGGCCTCTACCTCAAACCCTCTAGCGCCACCAACAGCTCAAAGTCGCAGGTACATTTCTGCTTGTAACTTTTGAACCGTTGGTCTGATTTTCAAAAACTTGGTATCCCTGGAATCCTTGGGCCACGACGAATCCAAGGCACCCCATGACGTCATTTTCCGCCATATACTTTTCCCGCCATTTTGAATTTTGTGAAAATCAATTAAAATGTTTCAACTCCCTCAATTTTTTACCAATTTCTCCCAAACTTGGAAGATAGCATAATTGGACTAACCTGCACAAAAGTTATACCCGGTGATTTGAATTTCACAAGCGTTTGGCCGTGGCAGCCAATCAAATTTGGCTGCGCAGACGCAAAACAGGAAGTGCACTCATATCTCGGTGGCCCTTTGGCCAATCTTGACGAAACTTGGTGGCATTATGCAAAACCCCTTCCCAAAGGGCCACAACAAATTTGGACCAAATTGGACGCTAGGGGGCGCTATAACTAGGAAAAATGCCTTTTGGCTCATATCTCATGATGCGTTTTGGCTAGAAAGAAAATTCAACTATCGCTGGAATCCATGGGTCAAGACGAATCCATCGCACCCTATGACGTCATATTCTGCCTTGAGGATTTTCCGCCATTTTGAATTTTGTTAAAATCAATGAAATTCTATGGCAACGCATAGAACCATCTGACTAGAGGTTTTTAAACTTGGCAAACTGATTCTAGGCTGCCTCAAGGATCTTGTCACCAAATTTCAACTCACCACCTCAAACTCTCTAGCGCCACCAACAGGTCAAAGTTGCAGGTACATTTCTGCTTGTTACTTTTGAACCATACGTCTGATCATCAAAATCTTAGTATCGCTGGAATGCTTGTGTCACAGCGACTCCAACGCGCCCTGTCTCGTCATATTCCACCCAGTAGATTTTCCGCCATTTTGAATTATGTGAAAATCAATTAAAATGCTTCTCCTCCCTCAATTTTTGAACAATTTCTCCCAAGCTTGGTAGATGGCAACTGGGGACTAATCTGCACAAGAATCTTACCCGGTAATTAGAATTTCCTAAGCGTTTGGCTGTGGCAGCCAATCAAATTTGGCTTGCAGATGCAAAACAGGAAGTGTGCTCATTTCTCGGCCACCCTTTGGCCTATCTTAACGAAACTTGGTGGCTTTATGCAGCACCCCTCCCCAAAGGGCAACAAAAAATTTGGAACAAATTGGCTGCTAGGGGGCGCTATAACTAGCAAAAATGTCTTTTGGCTCATATCTCATGATGCGTTTTGGGTAGAAACAAAATTCCACTATCTCTGGAATCCATGGGTCAAGACGAATGCATCGCACCCTATGCCGTCATATTCTGACTTGAGGATTTTCCGCCATTTTGAATTTTGTTAAAATCAAAGAAATTCGATGGCAACCCATAGAACCGTATGACTAGAGGTTTTCAAATTTGGCAGACTGATTCTAGGCACCCTCAAGGGTCTTGTGACCAAATTTCAACTCACCACCTCAAACTCTCTAGCGCCACCAACAGGTCAAATTCGCAGGTACATTTCTGGTTGTTACTTTTGAACCATACGTCTGATCGTCAAAAGCTTAGTATCTCTGGAATGCTTGGGTCAAAATGAATCCAACGCGCCCTGTTTCGTCATATTGCACCTGGTAGATTTTCCGCCATTTTGAATTATGTGAAAATCAATTAAAATGCTACTCCTCCCTCAGTTTTTGACCATTTTCTCCCAAATTTGGTCCATAGCAACGGTGGAGGAAAGTGCACAAGAATCTTACACGGATTTTCGAATTTCATAAGCGTTTGGCTGTGGCAGCCAATCAAATTTGGCTGCACAGACGCGAAAGAGGATGTGTGCTCACATCTCGGCCGCCCTTTGGCAGATCTTAACAAAACTTGGTGGCATTATGACAGACACCACCAGAAAGGTCCCCAAAAAACGTGGACCAACTTGGCCGCTAGGGGGCGCTATAACTAGCAAAAATGAATTTTGGCTCATATCTCATGATGCGTTTGGGCTAAAAACAAAATTCCACGATCTCTGGAATCCTTGGTTCAAGCCGAATCCATCGCACCCTATCACGTCATATTCAGCCTTGAGGATTTTCCGCCATTTTGAATTTTGTTAAAATCAATGAAATTCTATGGCAACCCATAGAACCGTCAGACGAGAGGTTGAGAAATTTGGCACACTGATTCTAGGCTCGCTCAAGGTTCTTGTCAGCAAATTTCAACTCACCGCCTCAAACTCTCTAGCGCCACCAACAGGACAAAGTTGGAAGTACATTTCTGCTTGTTACTTTTGAACCGTACGGCTGATTGTCAAAATCTTAGTATTGCTGGAATCCATCGGTCAAACCGAATCCAACCTATCCTATCTCGTCATATTGCACCTGGTAGATTTTCCGCCATTTTGAAATTTGTTAAAATCATGTAAATTGCTACTCCTCCCTCAATTTTTGACCAAATTTGCCCAGACTTGGTTGATAGCATCATTGCACCAAGCCGCACAAAATTTATCCTCAGTCTTTTGAAATTTTTAAACTGTTTGGCCGCAGCAGCCAATGAAACTCAGCTGCGAAGATGTCAAACAGGATGTGAGCTCATATCTCGGCAGCCCTTTGACATTTCTTAACCAACCTTGGTGGGATTATGCCCCACCCCTCCGCAAGCTGTCCTACCAAATTTGGTGCACATTGGCCATTAGGGGGCGCTATAACTATACAAAATATATTTTGGCTCATATGTCATTGAGCTCATATGTCAGCAGTCTTCTAGCACACACACACACACACACACACATACACACCAAGTACACTTGAAGTAATTTCAGCCATCACAGTCAATCGAATTTGATGATGAAGCCGCCGAACAACAAATGACCTTGTATCTCAGTCAAACGATGGTATATCGACATGAAACTTCTTGTGTGTGCTCGTGACCATCTGTCTGGCCCAAATGCATTCTGCGAGCCTGACGACTAGGCTCATAGGCTGCTTGGCCCCCTCATTGCTGCTTGCAGCTATATTTATTGGGGGCCAAGCAGCGAAGCTGCGAAGGCACCCATAGTGATTCTATTGTTTCTTATTATTATTATTATTATTATTATTATTATTATTATTGGGGGCCAAGCAGCGAAGCTGCGAAGGCACCCATAGTGATTCTATTGTTTCTTATTATTATTATTCAGTCCACTTCCGCCTCTGCAAGTCTATGGCAGCCCATAGAACCGTCTGGTAAAAAGTTGTGAAATTTGGCACACTGATTCTAGACACTCTCAACATTCCTCTCAGCAAATTTCAGGCCTCTACCTCAAACCCTCTAGCGCCACCAGCAGGTCAAAGTCGCAGATACATTTCTGCTTGTAACTTTTGAACCGTTGGTCTGATTTTCAAAAACTTGGTATCCCTGGAATCCTTGGGCCAAGACGAATCCAACGCACCCCATGACGTCATTTTCCGCCCATATAGTTTTCCCGCCATTTTGAATTTTGTGAAAATCAATTAAAATGTTTCAACTCCCTCAATTTTTTACCAATTTCTCCCAAACTTGGAAGATAGCATAATTGGACCAACCTGCACAAAAGTTATACCCAGTGATTTGAATTTCACAAGCGTTTGCCCGTGGCAGCCAATCAAATTTGGCTGCGCAGATGCCAAACAGGAAGTGTGCTCATATCTCGGCCGCCCTTTGGAGTATCTTAACGAAACTTGGTGGCATTATGCCCCACCCATCCAAAAAGGGCCACAAAAAATTTGGAACAAATTGGCTGCTAGGGGGCGCTATAACTAGGAAAAATGACTTTTGGCTCATATCTCATGATGCCTTTTGGGTAGAAACAAAATTCCACTGCCTCTGGAATCCTTGCGTCAAGTCGAAACTATCGCACCCTATGACGTCATATTCTGACTTGAGGTTTTTCCACCATTTTGAATTTTGTTAAAATCAATGAAATTCGATGGCAACCCATAGAACCATATGACTAGAGGTTTTCAAATTTGGCAGCCTGATTCTACGCTCCCTCAAGGGTCTTGTCGCCAAGTTTCAACTCACCACCTCAAACTCTCTAGCGCCACCAACAGGTCAAATTCGCAGGTACATTTCTGCTTGTAACTTTTGAACCGTTGGTCTGATTTTCAAAAACTTGGTAGCCCTGGAATCCTTGGGCCAAGCCGAATCCAACGCACCCCATGACGTCATTTCCGCCCATATATTTTTCCCGCCATTTTGAATTTTGTGAAAATCAATTAAAATGTTTCAACTCCCTCAATTTTTTACCAATTTCTCCCAAACTTGGAAGATAGCATAATTGGACCAACCTGCATAAAAGTTATACCCGGTGATTTGAATTTCACAAGCGTTTGGCCGTGGCAGCCAATCAAATTTGGCTGCAAAGACGCGAAACAGGAAGTGTGCTCATTTCTCGGCGGCCCTTTGGCCTATCTTAACGAAACTTGGTGGGATTATGCGCTACCCCTTCTCAAAGGGCCACAAAAAAGTTGGAACAAATTGGCCGCTAGGGGGCGCTATAACTAGGAAAAATGTCTTTTGGCTCATATCTCATGATGCGTTTGGCCTAGAAACAAAATTCCACTATGTCAGGAATTCTTGGCTGACGACGAATCCATCGCAACCTATGACGTCATATTCTGCCTTGAGGATTTTCCGCCATTTTGAATTTTGTTAAAATCAATGAAATTCTATGGCAACGCATAGAACCGTCTGACTAGAGGTTTTTAAACTTGGCACACTGATTCTAGGCTGCCTCAAGGATCATGTCACCAACTTTCAACTCAACACCTCAAACTCTCTAGCGCCACCAACAGGTCAAAATCACATGTACATTTCTGCATGTTACTTTTGAACAATACGTCTGATCATCAAATTCTTAGTATCGCTGGGATGCTTGGCGCAAAAGGAATCCAACGCGCCCTGTCTCGTCATATTCCACCCAGTAGATTTTCCGCCATTTTGAATTATGTGAAAATCAATTAAAATGCTTCTCCTCCCTCAATTTTTGAACAATTTCTCCCAAACTTGGTAGATGGCAACTGGGGACTAAGCTGCATACAAAACTTACCCGGTTTTTAGAATTTCCTAAGCGTTTGGCCGTGGCAGCCAATCAAAATTGGAAGGCAGATGCAAAACAGGAAGTGTGCTCATTTCTCGGCCACCCTTTGGCGTATCTTAACGAAACTTGGTGGCATTATGCACCACGCCTCCCCAAAGGGCAGCAAAAAATTTGGAACAAATTGGCTGCTAGGGGGCGCTATAACTGGGAAAATGTCTTTTGGCTCATATCTCATGATGCGTTTTGGGTAGAAACAAAATTCCATTATCTCTGGAATCCATGCGTCAAGACGAATCCATCGCACCCTATGACGTCATATTCTGACTTGAGGTTTTTCCACCATTTTGAATTTTGTTAAAATCAATCAAATTCGATGGCAACCCATAGAACCATATGACTAGAGGTTTTCAAATTTGGCAGCCTGATTCTACGCTCCCTCAAGGGTCTTGTCGCCAAGTTTCAACTCACCACCTCAAACTCTCGAGCGCCACCAACAGGTCAAATTCGCAGGTACATTTCTGGTTGTTACTTTTGAACCATACGTCTGATCGTCAAAATCATAGGATCTCTGGAATGCCTTGGTGACATCGAATCCAACGCGCCCTGTCTCGTCATATTGCACCTGGTAGATTTTCCGCCATTTTGAATTATGTGAAAATCTATTAAAATGCTTCTTCTCCCTCAGTTTTTAACCAATTTCTCCCAAGCTTGGTAGATAGTAACTGTGGACGAAGCTGCAGAAGAATCTTACACGGATTTATGAATTTCATAAGCGTTTGGCCGTGGCAGCCAATCAAATTTGGCTCCTCAGACGCAAAAGAGGATGTGTGCTCACATCTCGGCCGCCCTTTGGCAGATCTTAATGAAACTTGGTGGCCTTTTGCCAGACGCCACCAGAAAGGTCCCCAAAAAACTTGGAACAACTTGGCAGCTAGGGGGCGCTATAACTAGGAAAAATTACTTTTGGCTCATATCTCATGATCTGTTTGGGCTAGAATCAAAATTCCACTATCTCTGGAATCCTTGGCTCAAGCCGAATCCATCGCAGCCTATGACGTCATATTTAGCCTTTACGATTTTCCGCCATTTTGAATTTTGTAAAAATCAATTAAAATGCTTCTCCTCCCTCAATTTTTCACCAATTTCTCCCAAACTTGGTAGATAGCAACTTTGGACTAAGCTGCACAAGGGCATTACCTGGCCCAAGTACATTCTGCTGGCCTTCCGACTAGGCTCATATGTTGCTTGGCCCCCACATTGCTGCTTGCAGCTATATTTGGGGGCCAAGCAGCAAAGCTGCGAAGGCACCCATAGTGATTCTATTGTTTCTTATTATTATTATTATTATTATTATTATTATTATTATTATTATTATTATTCAGTCCACTTCCGCCTCTGCAAGTCTATGGCAGCCCATAGAACCGTCTGGTAAAAAGTTGTGAAATTTGGCACACTGATTCTAGACACTCTCAACATTCCTCTCACCAAATTTCAGGCCTCTACCTCAAACCCGTTAGCGCCACCAACAGGTCAAAGTCCCAGGTACATTTCTGCTTGTAACTTTTGAACCGTTGGTCTGATTTTCAAAAACTTGGTATTGCTGGAATCCTTGGGCCAAGACGAATCCAAAGCACCCCATGACGTCATTTCCCGACCATATATTTTTCCCGCCATTTTGAATTTTGTGAAAATCAATTAAAATGTTTCAACTCCCTCAATTTTTTACCAATTTCTCCCAATCTTGGAAGATAGCATAATTGGACCAACCTGCACAAAATTTATACCCGGTGATTTGAATTTCACAAGCGTTTGGCCGTGGCAGCCAATCAAACTTGGCTGCAAAGATGCGAAACAGGAAGTGTGCTCATTTCTCGGCCACCCTTTGGCGTATCTTAACGAAACTTGGTGCCTTTATGCAGCACCCCTCCCGAAAGGGCCCCAAAAAATTTGGAACAAATTGGCTGCTAGGGGGCGCTATAACTAGGAAAAATGTCTTTTGGCTCATATCTCATGACTCGTTTTGGCTAGAAACAAAATTCCACTATGGCAGGAATCCTTGGCTCAACACGAATCCATCGCACCCTATGACGTCATATTCTGCCTTGAGGATTTTCCGCCATTTTGAATTTTGTTAAAATCAGTGAAATTCTATGGCAACGCATAGAACCGTCTGACTAGAGGTTTTTAAACTTGGCACACTGATTCTAGGCTCCCTCAAGGATCTTGTCACCAAATTTCAACTCAGCACCTCAAACTCTCTAGCGCCACCAACAGGTCAAAGTTGCAAGTACACTGCTGCTTGTTACTTTTGAACCATACATCTGATCATCAAAATCTTAGTATGCTTGGAATGCTTGGGTCAAAAGGAATCCAACGCACCCTGTCTCGTCATATTCCACCCAGGAGATTTTCCGCCATTTTGAATTATGTGAAAATCAATTAAAATGCTTCTCCTCCCACAATTTTTGAAGAATTTCTCCCAAACTTGGTAGATGGCAACTGGGGACTAAGCTGCACAAGAAACATACCCGGTTTTTAGAATTTCTTAAGCGTTTGGCCGTGGCAGCCAATCAAATTTGGCTGGCAGATGCAAGACAGGAAGTGTGCTCATTTCTCGGCGAACCTTTGGCGTATCTTAACGAAACTTGGTGGCTTTATGCAACACCCCTCCCCAAAGGGCAGCAAAAAATTTGGAGCAAATTGGCTGCTAGGGGGCGCTATAACTAGGAAAAATGTCTTTTGGCTCATATCTCATGATGCGTTTTGCCTAGAAACAAAATTCCACTATCTCAGGAATCCTTGGCTCAAGCCGAATCCACCGCACCCTATGACGTCATATTCTGCCTTGAGGATTTTCCACCATTTTGAATTTTGTTAAAATCAATGAAATTCTATGGCAATGCATAGAACCGTCTGACTAGAGGTTTTTAAACTTGGCACACTGATTCTAGGCTCCCTCAAGGATCTTGTCACCAAATTTCAACTCAGCACCTCAAACTCTCTAGCGCCACCAACAGGTCAAAATTGCAGGTACATTTCTGCTTGTTACTTTTGAACCATACGTCTGATCATCAAATTCTTAGTGTGGCTGGAATGCTTGGGTCAAAAGGAATCCAATGGGCCCTGTCTCCTCATATTCCACCCAGTAGATTTTCCGCCATTTTGAATTATGTGAAAATCAATTAAAATGCTTCTCCTCCCTCAATTTTTGGAAAATTTCTCCCAAACGTGGTACATGGCAACTGGGGCCTAAGCTGCACAAGAAATATGCCCGCTTTTTAGAATTTCTTAAGCGTTTGGCCGTGGCAGCCAATCAAATTTGGCTGGCATATGCAAAACAGGAAGTTTGCTCATTTCTCAGCCACCCTTTGGCGTATCTTAACGAAACTGGGTGGCTTTATGCAGCACCCCTCCCCAAAGGGCAGCAAAAAAATTGGAACAAATTGGCTGCTAGGGGGCGCTATAACTAGGAAAAATGTCTTTAGGCTCATATCTCATGATGCGTTTTGGCTAGAAACAAAATTCCACTATGTCAGGAATCCTTGGCTCAAGACGAACTCATCGCACCCTATGACGTCATATTCTGCCTTGAGGATTTTCCGCCATTTTGAATTTTGTTAAAATCAATGAAATTCAATGGCAACGCATAGAACCGTCTGACTAGAGGTTTTTAAACTTGGCATACTGATTCTAGGCTGCCTCAAGGATCTTGTCACCAAATTTCAACTCAGCACCTCAAAAACTCTAGCGCCACCAACAGGTCAAAGTCGCAGGTACATTTCTGCTTGTTACTTTTGAAACATTCGTCTGATCATCAAAATCTTAGTATCTCTAGAATGCTTGGGTCACAAGGAATCCAACGCGCCCTGTCTCGTCATATTCTACCCAGTAGATTTTCCGGCATTTTGAATTATGTGAAAATCAATTAAAATGCTTCTCCTCCCTCAGTTTTTGACCAATTTCTCCCAAACTTGGTAGATAGCAACTCTGGAGGAGCCTACACAAGTATCTTACACGGATTTTTGAATTTCATAAACGTTTGGCCGTGGCAACCAATCAAATTTGGCTGAGCATATGCGAACCAGGAAGTGTGCTCATATCTCGGCCGCCCTTTGGCGTATCTAAATGAAACTTGGTGGCATTGTGCAAGACCTCTCCAAAAAGGGCCCCAACAAATTTGGAACACATTGGCGGCAAGGGGGCGCTATAACAAGGAAAAATGTCTTTTTGCTCATATCTCATGATGCGTTTTGGGTAGAAACAAAATTCCACTATCGCTGGAATCCTTGGGTCAAGCCGAATCCATCACAACCTATGAGGTCATATTCAGACTTGAGGATTTTCCGCCATTTTGAATTTCGTGAAAATCAATTAAAATGCTTCTCCTACCTCAATTTTTGACCAATTTCTCCCAAACTTGGTACATCGCAACTTTGCACTAGGCTGCACAAGGGCATTACATGGCGCAAATGCCTTCTACTGGCCTGACATCTCGTCTCATATGCTGCTTGGCCCCCACATTGCTGCTTGCAGCTATATTTATTATTATTATTCAGTCCACTTCCGCCTCTGCAAGTCTATGGCAGCCCATAGAACCGTCTGGTAAAAAGTTGTGAAATTTGGCACACTGATTCTAGAAACTCTCAACATTCCTCTCAGCAAATTTCAGGCCTCTACCTCAAACCGTCTAGCGCCACCAACAGCTCAAAGTCGCAGGTACATTTCTGCTTGTAACTTTTGAACCGTTGGGCTGATTTTCAAAAACTTGGTATCCCTGGAATCCTTGGGCCAAGACGAATCCAAGGCACCCCATGACGTCATTTTCCGCCATATACTTTTCCCGCCATTTTGAATTTTGTGAAAATCAATTAAAATGTTTCAACTCCCTCAATTTTTTACCAATTTCTCCCAAACTTGGAAGATAGCATAATTGGACTAACCTGCACAAAAGTTATACCCGGTGATTTGAATTTCACAAGCGTTTGGCCGTGGCAGCCAATCAAATTTGGCTGCGCAGACGCAAAACAGGAAGTGCACTCATATCTCGGTGGCCCTTTGGCCAATCTTGACGAAACTTGGTGGCATTATGCAAAACCCCTTCCCAAAGGGCCACAACAAATTTGGACCAAATTGGACTCTAGGGGGCGCTATAACTAGGAAAAATGCCTTTTGGCTCATATCTCATGATGCGTTTTGGCTAGAAAGAAAATTCAACTATCTCTGGAATCCATGGGTCAAGACGAATCCATCGCACCCTATGACGTCATATTCTGTCTTGAGGATTTTCCGCCATTTTGAATTTTGTTAAAATCAATGAAATTCTATGGCAACGCATAGAACCATCTGACTAGAGGTTTTTAAACTTGGCAAACTGATTCTAGGCTGCCTCAAGGATCTTGTCACCAAATTTCAACTCACCACCTCAAACTCTCTAGCGCCACCAACAGGTCAAAGTTGCAGGTACATTTCTGCTTGTTACTTTTGAACCATACGTCTGATCATCAAAATCTTAGTATCGCTGGAATGCTTGTGTCACAGCGACTCCAACGCGCCCTGTCTCGTCATATTCCACCCAGTAGATTTTCCGCCATTTTGAATTATGTGAAAATCAATTAAAATGCTTCTCCTCCCTCAATTTTTGAACAATTTCTCCCAAGCTTGGTAGATGGCAACTGGGGACTAATCTGCACAAGAATCTTACCCGGTAATTAGAATTTCCTAAGCGTTTGGCTGTGGCAGCCAATCAAATTTGGCTTGCAGATGCAAAACAGGAAGTGTGCTCATTTCTCGGCCACCCTTTGGCCTATCTTAACGAAACTTGGTGGCTTTATGCAGCACCCCTCCCCAAAGGGCAACAAAAAATTTGGAACAAATTGGCCGCTAGGGGGCGCTATAACTAGGAAAAATGTCTTTTGGCTCATATCTCATGATGCGTTTTGGGTAGAAACAAAATTCCACTATCTCTGGAATCCATGGGTCAAGACGAATGCATCGCACCCTATGCCGTCATATTCTGACTTGAGGATTTTCCGCCATTTTGAATTTTGTTAAAATCAAAGAAATTCGATGGCAACCCATAGAACCGTATGACTAGAGGTTTTCAAATTTGGCAGACTGATTCTAGGCACCCTCAAGGGTCTTTTGACCAAATTTCAACTCACCACCTCAAACTCTCTAGCGCCACCAACAGGTCAAATTCGCAGGTACATTTCTGGTTGTTACTTTTGAACCATACGTCTGATCGTCAAAAGCTTAGTATCTCTGGAATGCTTGGGTCAAAATGAATCCAACGCGCCCTGTTTCGTCATATTGCACCTGGTAGATTTTCCGCCATTTTGAATTATGTGAAAATCAATTAAAATGCTACTCCTCCCTCAGTTTTTGACCATTTTCTCCCAAATTTGGTCCATAGCAACGGTGGAGGAAACTGCACAAGAATCTTACACGGATTATCGAATTTCGTAAGCGTTTGGCTGTGGCAGCCAATCAAATTTGGCTGCACAGACGCGAAAGAGGATGTGTGCTCACATCTCGGCCGCCCTTTGGCAGATCTTAACGAAACTTGGTGGCATTATGACAGACACCACCAGAAAGGTCCCCAAAAAACGTGGACCAACTTGGCCGCTAGGGGGCGCTATAACTAGCAAAAATGAATTTTGGCTCATATCTCATGATGCGTTTGGGCTAAAAACAAAATTCCACGATCGCTGGAATCCTTGGTTCAAGCCGAATCCATCGCACCCTATCCCGTCATATTCAGCCTTGAGGATTTTCCGCCATTTTGAATTTTGTTAAAATCAATGAAATTCTATGGCAACCCATAGAACCGTCAGACGAGAGGTTGAGAAATTTGGCACACTGATTCTAGGCTCGCTCAAGGTTCTTGTCAGCAAATTTCAACTCACCGCCTCAAACTCTCTAGCGCCACCAACAGGACAAAGTTGGAAGTACATTTCTGCTTGTTACTTTTGAACCGTACGGCTGATTGTCAAAATCTTAGTATTGCTGGAATCCATCGGTCAAACCGAATCCAACCTATCCTATCTCGTCATATTGCACCTGGTAGATTTTCCGCCATTTTGAAATTTGTTAAAATCATGTAAATTGCTACTCGTCCCTCAATTTTTGACCAAATTTGCCCAGACTTGGTTGATAGCATCATTGCACCAAGCCGCACAAAATTTATCCTCAGTCTTTTGAAATTTTTAAACTGTTTGGCCGCAGCAGCCAATGAAACTCAGCTGCGAAGATGTCAAACAGGATGTGAGCTCATATCTCGGCAGCCCTTTGACATTTCTTAACCAACCTTGGTGGGATTATGCCCCACCCCTCCGCAAGCTCTCCTACCAAATTTGGTGCACATTGGCCATTAGGGGGCGCTATAACTATACAAAATATATTTTGGCTCATATGTCATTGAGCTCATATGTCAGCAGTCTTCTAGCACACACACACACACACACACACACACACACACATACACACCAAGTACACTTGAAGTAATTTCAGCCATCACAGTCAATCGAATTTGATGATGAAGCCGCCGAACAACAAATGACCTTGTATCTCAGTCAAACGATGGTATATCGACATGAAACTTCTTGTGTGTGCTCGTGACCATCTGTCTGGCCCAAATGCATTCTGCGAGCCTGACGACTAGGCTCATAGGCTGCTTGGCCCCCTCATTGCTGCTTGCAGCTATATTTATTATTATTATTCAGTCCACTTCCGCCTCTGCAAGTC